>NC_092426.1:40607047-40763015 GCF_036169615.1 Heliangelus exortis
AGGTCCTCAGTCCTTCTGCCCAAGCCTGGAGCCACAGCAGCTCTCCATGTGGAGACCCGGCACATGGAGCTCTCACAGAAAGGAAAAAAATGATTTTGAAGCCATAGGGATGAAAAGGATGAACATTCAAGTGAAGCTAGCTTTTAATTTTTTTTATTCTTTTATTATTTTTTATTATTTTTAATTCTTTAATTATTTATAATTCTTATATTACTTTACTTTTATTATTTGTTATTATTTTATTACTTTATTTTTATTCATTCATTTATTTCCTTATTTCCAATAAGAATATTGACTACATCCAGGATCCCTCCTTACAATTCCACCCCCCGATTTCTCTGTGGCTAGGGAGGAATTATCTAGCTCTAATTTTTTTTTTCTTTTTCCCCTTGATTATTACTTTTCCCTGCAGGCATTCAAGATATTCTATGCCAGGATAGGAAATGGCAGGTCTTGACCTAAATGGCTGGGAGTCTGTGTGGGACAGAGGAGCTGGAATAATGTGGTGGCTATGGCAGAGTCAGGCAGCACTGGGCTCAGCAGCCAGGTCTCTGTTAATTTTTTTTTCTTTGTCATCCTTAACAGTGACAGAAGTGGCACAATTCAGTGGAGTTTTGTAGGATAGCTACAAAAAAGCCCTCCAGAACTGTAATAAAAGACAGCAAGGGGATGTTACAGAATTCTCATTCATTTGTGGTACCACTCCATGAGGTCTTTGCTTGCAGGTAGCAACCTGGGCTGTGTGACAAGGGACACAGGGAAGTCCCCTTAGCATTATCTGGTTAATGAGTAACCCAGAAGGGCCATGCTGTGCCCACACATGCCCACATCTCCTACAAATTTTGATGCCAAATTCCCCATCAGGAGAAAAGTGATGGAACCACAACTCCCTGTGATTGCTCCCAGACCCTGCCTCCCCACCACCCCCATCCCCCCCAAAAATGATCTAAGCTAAACTTTGGCTCCAGAAAAAGAATATTTTCCCAGGAAAGTACACACTGAGACATCCCAGCACAAAGAAGCCATTCCTGCAAAGGGCAGATGTGAATTGCCTTTATTCTGAGCCAGCAGATGAAAAGATTTCTGCATGAAAACCTTTCAGTCTTCAGTGGGGAAACAAACACAAACGTTGGCACAGTTGAGTTTGATGAGGCTCCTGGTGCCTGGGGTTTTGTGATTACAGCAGCTGAAAGCAAGAGAAAAGAGAGAGAGGGAGAATTCACCATTCTTCCTCCTGCTGCTGGGAGTGAAAATAAATAAATCAATGAGTTGTTCCCCTGCCAGTGGAATGCATCAGAAGCTGGAAAAGGTAGCTCTTGAGGAAGGGCTTTTGTTAAAACTGGAGCAGAAACCTCAAATCACAGGAAAATAATCACAAACTGGAGGGAGGAGAAATTTTCTACTCCAAGAAAGCAAAAAAGAGGCAAAGACTTAGACATCTCCTTTTCTGACTGACTTCATTATTATGGAGATGAGTATAAAGCTCAGATATTCCCAGCATCCCCTCACTCCTACTCTGACACCTTGGAAGCTCTGCATTTGCACATCACCAGCTGCTGAAGGCAGCTCAGCTTTCCAGCCCCGCACTTCCAGCAAAGCTAGAAAAAAATGGATTTTTTTTTGGTAATGAGTTGGTCAGAAAAAAAAAAAAAAAGAAAAAAAAAAGAAAGAAAGAGAGGCTGGCATCTTGGTGGCAGTGCCAGCACATCCTGATCTCTGTGACAGGGATGGGAGGTGGATGCAGCCCCCCAAGGCAATCTCTGGCTTTGCCAGCACCTGATATATGGTTTGAGCCAGTTTAAAGGACTTCATAGCACAAAGAATCCTCACATGGTATCCTGGGGGAAGATTACCTACAGTGTCTATTGAATTCCTGACCCTTTTGGAAGAGAGAGATAAGACGTTCTAACCAGGAAAGCATAAACAATTTTTTTTTTCCAGAAAGGGACCAAATCTCCTGACCCATGTCTCTAATGTGCATACAGCTGGACCTTCAGCACTGTGATCCCAAGTTTGCAGGTCGTACAAGTTAATCTGTGTATTTCTGAGCCCTTGAAAAATTCAGCTACCAAACCCAGCACTTTTCCAGCCTTGACCAGGATAAAGTGCCAAGTGCTGGGTCCTGCACTTTGGCCACAACAACTCCATGGGGAGCTCCAGGCTGGGCACAGAGTGGCAGAAAGGGAGCTGGGAGTCTGGATTGCCAGGAAGCTGAACAGGAGCCAGCAGTGTGCCCAGGTGGCCAAGAAGGCCAATGGCATCCTGGGCTGGCTCAGGAACAGCGTGGCCAGCAGGTCCAGGGAAGGGATTCTGCCCCTGTGCTCAGCCCTGGGGAGGCCACAGCTTGAGTCCTGTGTCCAGTTCTGGGCCCCTCAGCTCAGGAAGGAGATTGAGGTGCTGGAGCAGGTCCAGAGAAGAGCAAGGAGGCTGTGAAGGGATCCAGCACAAGTCCTGTGAGGAAGGGCTGAGGGAGCTGGGGGTGTTGAGGCTGGAGAAGAGGAGGCTCAGGGGAGACCTCATCACTCTCTCCAACTCCCTGAAAGGAGGTTGGAGCCAGGGGGGGGTTGGGCTCTTTTCCCAGGCAACTCTCAACAAGACAAGAGGGCACAAGAGGTCTCAAGTTGTGCCAGGGGAGGTTTAGGTTGGACATTAGAAAGAATTTCTTTCTGGAGAGGGTGATCAGCCATTGGAATGGGCTGCCCAGGGAAGGGGTGGATTCTCCATCCCTGGAGATATTTCAAAAGAGCCTGGATGTGGCACTCAGTGCCATGGGCTGGGAACCATGGGGGGAGTGGATCAAGGGTTGGACTTGATGATCTCTGAGGTCCTTTCCAACCCAGCCCATTCTATGATTCTATGATTTTATGAAAGCTGTTTCCTTCTGTAATGTAGAGTGATGCTGTGGGTATGGAGCAGGATGAAAAGATTGCTTAGAGGCGTGGGTAAACTTTCAGAGGGAGACAGATGGGAGAGACAGAAACTGCCTGGCTTAAAAGAAAATGAGTAAGAAGGACATGCTGGAACTTCATGAAATAGGAACAGGATGGAAACTGTAAATCCTTCATGCTTTCTACTGAAATCAGAAGACATTCAGGAAATGCAAAACCTAGGAAAATAAACCACAATTGTTTTTACACTGTCAGCTTTTCAGACTCACTGCCATGTAAATCAGGAGCTCAGCAAGACCCAAGGAAGCTGAATAGAGAATATCCTCAACTGCTGTGACAAAGGTTAAAATCACAGCTGGAGAACTAAATAAAAAATTGGGAAGGGCCTGGGCTTTCATGCTCCAGGACAATCTTCAAACTAACAGGGACTAAGCACAAAAAAACCTCACCTGGGGCCACTGATTTTCCACTTTCCTATGGGAGTGTGGAGTCACGCGCTGTTAGGACAGAACAATTGATGACCTTGGAGCAATTGCAACATAAACCATGGGCAGCGACTGACCATGAAACAATTACAACATGAATCATGGGCAGCGACCAAACCATGGGCAGCACGAAACCTCCAAAGAAAAAAGGAACCATCAGGCTGTGAAACTGGATTGTTTTAGGAAATTAAAGTAAATAGTTTGATAAGCATGAAGACTTCCAAGTAATAAATGATAGTAATATAATCAATCGGTTAGAGACATGTTGTTAAGAACAAACCAATCAGATAGTGACACATTGTATTAGTAGATAGCTAAGACTATATAATGTTGATGACTCTCTTCAATAAATAGAATCTTGTTTGCATCAAACAGTCTCCCCGTCCCTCATTGCGACAAATGGTGACCCCGATGTGATATCGGGCAAGATTTTGCTGAAGTAGCAATCGGTCGCAAGTCTCCAAGAACTTCGAGTTGAGGCTGAAAGAAGCCTGAGGCTGAAAGAAGCCTGAAGGAAGTGTGCGCACCCGCTTCTGTCACCTCCTCGCGATTGGCAGGTGAGCTTGGAGAAACTTTATGGGTAACCACGGTTCTCATGAAGAAAGGGACGTATTTAAGGTTATGAAAGAATTAATGCTTAAACAAAACAAAGAAATATTGGGCCATGAACTTAAGCTTATTTTGAAATGGGTCCGCGATAAAATTCCAGATACTACTGCTGTTACCATTTTTGAAGCTGATCTATGGGACAGAGCGGGGGTCAGCCTGTGGGACTTGAGTACACGGGGAGATCAGGAAGCGATGAAGTTACTTTCTTCCTGGCGGACGGTATATGAAGGGGTCAAAGCGCAAGAATCAGGGGAAGGAGGAACGTCTCCTGTCACCCCCAGCGCCCCCCCATTACCCGAGGGAAAAGAACAGGAAAAGGTTCCTCCTCCTAGGACCGTAGCTGCCCGCCGCTCGGTCGGATCCGCCAAGTGAAGACCCATTTGAACCTGATCCTTTTGATCCAGAAAAGGACTTGTTCCCTGATGATTATGACCCGTGCGCAGTTTGGGCTGCCATTAAAAAACAGGCTTTGGATGCGGGGGAAATCGAGATGGCTACTGCCATAAATGTGCCTCCGCGTCCCCCGCAACGACGGCACGGCAAAAATCCAGCAAGAGGAGACCCCCAATGGACGGCTCTCAATTTTTCTATTACAAAAGAACTGTGTAGGGTAGCTGCAGACAGTGGGCTTGGCTCTCATTATTTTGGGGGATTGTTGGAGTCAGTATGTGAGGGTCATGTATTTACACCATATGACCTGAAAACGCTGGCTCGTTTGCTCTTAAACCCCTCACAGTATATGCTATGGGAATCTACCTGGAGACAGGGGGTAGAGAAGCGATATGCCGCCGGCAATAATCAGGCACTTCAAGCTCTAACAATAGACCACTTGATGGGAACAGGACAGTTTACCGATCCTGCCGCCCAGGCACGCGAAACCCCGAGGGATGCCTTGCTGGGTACCACCCAGGAGGCAAAGAGAGCTTTTTTAAAGATTCCAGATGCCAACAAACCACAAAAAGCCTTTACAAGCATAATACAGGGGCCGAAAGAATCCTACATGGAATTCATATCAAAATTGCAACAGGCACTGGAAAAACAAGTAGATAACACAGATGCCAGAAATATTTTATTACTTAAATTGGCTGTTGAAAACGCTAACAGTGACTGTAAGAAACTTCTTAAATCTTTGCCAAAATCAAATCCCACTCTAGTGGAAATGATGGAAGCGTGTAACCGCTTCGGAACCCCTGAGCATAAATATGAAACCATGGCAGCCGCTTTTGCTACAATGCAAGGACCAGGACAAGGAATAAAGAATGGTCCAATTTGTTACAGGTGCGGCCAAGCAGGTCATTTGAGAAAAAATTGCCAGAAGCAAAAAAGCCTGCAGAATATACCTATTTGTAATAAATGCCATAAGGGACGACATTTTGCGAACCAGTGCCGCTCTAAATATGACAAACAGGGACAACTACTTCAGCAGCAGGGAAACTGGCGCCAGAGCGAGGGCCGGCGCCGCGCTCAGACACAAATTTCTCAGCCGTATCAAGCCCCGCCGATGCAACTGTACCCGACTCTTACCGGACAACAGCAAACAGTACCGACCTTGAACGAGCAACAGCAGGCAGCGCCGGCTTGGATTTGCCAACCCGGTACACAGTGACTTCAGCCGACTCCTCAGTACACCTGATAGATACTCTTTTTCAAGGACCACTCCCCTCCGGTACTATGGCGCTTATTATAGGACGGTCGTCAACTACTTTTAGTGGTCTTTTTGTTTTGCCTGGAGTTATTGACAATGACGCATTGGAAGTAAAAATAATGACCCGGATACCCACACGGCCCTGCACAATACCTGCTGGTAGTAAAATCGCGCAATTGGTTTTACTACCTTTAAATACAGAAGCCTTTCCTTCTGATTTTACTCGTCAGGGTGCTTTTGGATCCACAGGTCACTCACAAATTTACTGGACACAAACGATCTCAAAAGATAGACCATTGAAACAGTGTAAACTTAAAAAGGGAAATCAACAGATTGTGTTAACAGGGCTCATTGACACGGGGGCAGATGTAATGGTGATTTCTCAAGCTAAATGGCCGCGTCAGTGGAAATTGACCTGTATAGCCCAACCATTAACAGGAATAGGGGGAGTGGGTAATAGCTACCAAAGTAAAGATACTGTGCAAATTGTTGGTCCGGAGGATAGAGTGGCTACTGTTCGACCTTTTGTATTACTGGTACCGCTAAATTTGTGGAGAAGAGATGTACTGTCACAGTGGGGGCTACATTTGGAAACGCTTTTTTAACAAGGGCCACTGATGAGGGGCGCGAAATTCCCCGGTTAACGCGGACGACACAGGACCCAGTGTGCGTCAATCAGTGGCCCTTGTCAGAAGAAAAGCTAAGCGCCCTAGAACATTTGGTACAAATTCAATTAGAGAAGGGACATTTAGTTCCGACTTTTAGCCCATGGAATACCCCTGTTTTTGTGATACAGAAAAAATCAGGGGGTTGGCTTTTTTGATTTGCGAAAAGTTAATGCAGTAATGGAACCGATGGGAGCCTTACAACCAGGTCTTCCCTCGCCAACAGTGATTCCACGGGAATGGAATTTGATTGTAATTGACTTAAAAGATTGCTTTTTTGATATTCCCTTACATCCTGATGATGCCCCTAAATTTGCCTTTTCCATACCTAGCATAAACATGGGGGCATCACTTAGGCGTTATCATTGGACGGTACTGCCCCAGGGCATGAAAAATAGCCCCACGATTTGCCAATGGTATGTGGCCAGGATATTGGCCCCTATACGCCTTGAATTTTCTGCTGTGGTGTTGTATCATTATATGGATGATTTACTTATTGCTGCACCTGCTGAGGATGAATTGCAGAAAGCAATTGAGGCAGTAATAAAAGCCATAGAACAGGCAGGTTTGAAGGTTTCTCCAGAAAAAAAGCAAAAACAATCCCCTTGGAATTATTTGGGGTGGAAAATTACTAATCATTCTATAATTCCTCAGATATTACGTTTGGATACCCAAATCGCAACATTACATGATGTTCAGAAACTTTTAGGGTCCATAAATTGACTACGACCCCTTCTTGGAATTTCCAATTCTGATCTAGCCCCTTTGTTTGATCTCTTGAAAGGAGATACAGATCTACTTGCACCCCGGCATTTGACACCCTCAGCAGAGGCAGCATTAGAAAATGTTTGTAAAGCTATTAGTCAACGACAGGCCTCCCGATGGGACCCTGAATTGTCTCTCCAATTGATACTTTTGGAAGATGGTGATAAATTTTCAGGGGTGATTTTTCAATGGGACAACACGCTGAAAGACCCTCTGTTAATATTAGAATGGATTTTCTTGCCAAGTCAGTCATCTAAAACGATTTTGCAACGCCCAGAAATGTTTTCTCAGATAATTATGAAAGCGAGGGAGCGAATTTTAACTCTCTCAGGAAGAACTTTTTCTGTTATTTATATGCCTATTACTGATTCTTATCTTTCTTTTCTTATACAGAATTCTCTTCCTTTTCAGATGGCGATACAAGGATTTACAGGACACTTTTCAAACCATTTTCCACCACATAAGCTATTTCACCTGTCTTTTTCCCTTACTGAAGTTCCCAAGAGGAGTGAGGTACCGCTTAATGCTATCACTCTTTTTACAGATGGTTCGGGAGCGTCACACAAAGCTGTGATTGTTTGGAAACGCTGAAACGAGCGATTGGCAGTCTGACGTTACCTTTCATCCAGGTTCTCCTCAAATTGTTGAGCTGGCTGCTGTTACAAGAGCTTTTTCCCTTTTTAGCAATCAACCTTTTAATATCATCACAGACTCTGCCTATGTTGGAGGCATTATCATGAGAGCAGAAGCCTCTGCTCTTAAAGAGGTTACAAACCTACAATTGCATACTCTTCTTAGAACTCTAATCACTCTCATTAATCAACGCCAGCATGCCTCCTTTGTAATGCATAAGATCACATACAGCCCTTCCAGGTTTTATTGCTGAAGGAAATAGAACGGCTGATCTTTTAACGATGCCGGTTCTTCCTCTCCCGAGTCACTTTGAACAGGCCCGTTTAAGTCATACGTTTTTTCACACTAATGCAAAAGGACTTAGAAGACAATTTGGCTTAACTACCCATCAAGCAGCCGACATTATCTCGGCCTGCCCAGACAGTCAACACTTTACATCACACCTCACAGCTGGAGGGGTTAACCCTAGAGGCTTACAAAGTCTTGAATTGTGGCAAACAGATGTTACCCATTTTCCTGAATTTGGTCATCTTAAATATATTCACTACTCTATTGGCACATTTTCAGGAGCTATATATGCTTCCTGTCATACAGGAGAAAAAGCCAAGGATGCTAAAAAACATTTCTTAAAAGCATTTGCATCCTTGGGAGTGCCTCAAACAATTAAAACAGACTGGCCCTGCCTATTCTTCTCAGCTGCTAAAAACCTTTTTTGCAGAATGGGGAATACGCCATATTATGGGCGTTCCACATTCTCCAACAGGTCAGTCTATTGTCAAACGCTCCCATCAAAGGCTCAAAGCACTTTTACTAAAACAAAAAGGGGGAGGAGGAATGATAGCCACGCCAGAAGAAAGATTACAAAAAGCTATATATACTTTTAATTTTTTGAATTGCTTTGCAGAAAACTCTCCACCGATTGCAAAACATTTTACAAGTAATCATCTTTTTAAATTCCAGGAAAGGCCTCCAGTACTAGTACGTAACCTGGAGTCTGGGAAAGTAGAAGGTCCATTTCCTTTACTCACTTGGGGAAGGGGTTATGCTTGTGTCTCCACAGAAGCAGGACCTAAATGGTATCCGGCGAAGAACATACGCCCTTATACAGAAAAGTCATCAGAATAGGTTTCGCAAGACCGGCGACGATTACGCGATATTTTGTTGCATTACTCTTGTGCATATGGGACATTAGATTGGGAGTTGGTATATTTACATTGCCTAAGAAGAATATCTGGATCACATTAGCAAATATTACAGGTTTGCAATCACTTTGCTTAGCCACGGCCACACCGCAGAACCCATTTTCTACGTGCTTGGTGGGTGTTCCCATAGACCAATGGCCAATCCCACAAGCAGCACCACAGATCATTGCAAAAGGTAAAGGTTGTGTGGATAATTGGGATGGATGGACTCCCTATTTACCCCAAGCAACGTTGGAGCCACAGGAATTAGAACTATTGGGATCAATAAAAATGGATTATTACAATGGAAGAAAGAACTAAAGCATGGGATGTATCACCAATGCATCCAATTTTCAAAAATGCATCTACATGGTGTAATTATACCACGCAAAACAAATCTAAATCATCTAATAGACCTCTAAATTTACCTCCTGGCATGTTTTTGATCTGTGGTGATAGAGCATGGCCCACCATCTTCTCACATATAAAAGGGGGGCCATGCACTATCGGGAGATTGACAGTGCTTACCCCTAATGATACCACTATACTCCAATGGCGTAAAAAATATCAAACCCTTTCTAAATTAAGAGCTAAGCGAAGCACACATGCATTTACTTCGCAATGTGATGATAATGTAAATTTTTGGAATAAAGGTGATATTATAGCTGCATCATTATTTCTGCCAGGCGCGGCTTCAAGGAAAGCTTTAGGTACTTTAAACAAAATGGGATGCTGGCTTGCAAAACAAAGTAATGCTACTAGTGTAGCATTAGCAGGCTTATTATTGGCTGTTGATAGTGTTAGGCATGCTACGCTACAAAATCGTGCTGCTTTAGATTTTTTACTCTTAGCCCAAGGGCATGGCTGTGAAGACTTTGAAGGGATGTGCTGCATGAACCTGTCTGACCATCCCGAATCCATACATGCCAGCATACAGAAGATACGCGATGGAGTGACAAAGCTGCGGATGGATGACAAATGGGACTGGCTAGACAAACTCTTTTCGGGATGGGGTATGACAGGATGGGTTTGAAGTCTTGCGAAAACTTTTTGCTATGTATGTATTGTTGTTTTAATTTTGCTTTTGTTATTACCTTGTATTTTTCAATGTATTCAAAAGATGATTAATAAGGCTATGATAAAGATCTTTGTAGTCCAACAGAAAGGGGGAGATGTGGAGTCACGCGCTGTTAGGACAGAACAATTGATGACCTTGGAGCAATTGCAACATAAACCATGGGCAGCGACTGACCATGAAACAATTACAACATGAATCATGGGCAGCGACCAAACCATGGGCAGCACGAAACCTCCAAAGAAAAAAGGAACCATCAGGTTGTGAAACCGGAATTTTTTAGGACCTGGGTTGTTTTAGGAAATTAAAGTAAATAGTTTGATAAGCATGAAGACTTCCAAGTAATAAATGATAGTAATATAATCAATCGGTTAGAGACATGTTGTTAAGAATAAGCCAATCAGATAGTGACACACTGTATTAGTAGATAGCTAAGACTATATAATATTGATGACCCTCTTCAATAAACGGAATCTTGTTTGCATCAGTCTCCCCGTCCCTCACTGCGACATGGGAAGAGGTCACTTTTGAGGACATGGTGACATCTCTGCAGAGCATCATCCCATGCACACAGCATTGAACCCACTGCCAGCACAGGATGCTGAACTTCTGCCAGGGAAAAAGGCAATCCTGCGTTCTGCCCCATGGCTCTGGGATCCCTGTCCCAGCACCACCCTGCCCTGAAAGCAAAGAAATCAGCTGGATTTCAGCAGCTCCCTACACAGCCCCATCCCTCAAGGCAGGGGAGAGGCAAAGTGGGAGATGCAAAACTCAGGGAGGATGAAGACCTCACAGAGCTGCCCTCTGGTCCAGCAGTATGAAAGTGAAGCTGATTTTAGGATCTCTAAATTTATTCCCTTGTCTGGTTTGAGTTCTTAAATCACAGGAGGTCACAGACTTCCATTCATTGATGCCAGCAGTAAGGATAATAACTCCTGGGTAAGGGAAAGATGGTTTGAAAGATGCAACCAGATTTCTTTTGAAGAACTGAATGAAAAAAAAATCCTTTCTTCCCTTGCCTGTCTGCTCACAGTTAATTGCTCATGTTGTTTTTGTTTCATGAGCATATTTCTGTGAGCCAGAACACTCTTTGCTGGAAATGAAAAAAACTCAGATGTGTCTTGATGCCAGCCATAAATCTGGTCCAGCAGCTACATTGCACCTCAGAGAAAACACACATATCCTGCACTACAGACCCAGACATAAGATGCTGCAATTTTTTTTTGGTATGAAGACAAGATTTTATGTGTTAGAAGGACTGTGGTTAATGTTAATTGATGATGTGGTAATTAATCCAGACATAAATTCCCATCTAATTTCATTTTGTGTCCTAAAGCTTTTAAGCTTCATACACATGCACAATATTTGCCATTCAATTAGCTGAGCTGTTAGTATAAATATTAAATATTAAATGTTAAATATTGTAGTCTACCACTCATCATCTCAGAAAGAAAAATTGTAGTTGTTTAGCACTGATATTATTTGATCCAAATAACAGCATTAGGGGGTGTCTGTCTTTGCCAGGGTTGACAGCCAGCAATTCCTTCCCCATTTTAATTTTAATGGTGACTTCTAATAGGAAGAACAGGAGAAAATCTCTGCCTGATAGCTCATTCTATCACCCAACTTTGTCATTTCTCTGAAACACACAGAAGGGGAAAAAAAATGAATTTTTTCCTATGGTAACTGGAAGTAACCCTGCAACCATGGGCACAAGGTGGGACTGAGATGGCTGTGACCTTCTGGGTTGTGCTGCAAGTTCAGTGCCTCTTCTTCTCCCCCGAAGTCTTCTAGGACCACCAATGGATTTGTAGGGTTAGGGATTGGGTTGGGGTTGCTGGGCACTGCTCCAGCTGTGAGGGCACCCAAAGCCTTGGTGAGAGCAGCAGAGTTGGGTTCACTCCTGAGGTTAAGTCCTCTGTGAGGAGGAAAAATGGAAAAAAGGAAAAAAGGAACAGGTATAGAAAAAAGGAACTGCATGGAAAAAAGGAACAGGTTATCCAGGGAGGTATTTGAGGCCTCATCCCTGGAATCTCCAGGGACAGGTGAGGCTTGAGGAGTCTCTGAGCATCCTGATCTAGTTGGGGAGGTCCCTGCTGACTGCAGGGGGTTGGACTGGATGAGCTTTAGAGGTCCCTCCCAACCCAAATCTTTCTGTGATTCTATGATCCTATGAATGAGCCATTGTCCCCAGGGGTGCTTAGTTTGCTTTTTCTCTTTATCTTTATTTGTATGAGGTGTCTGTCAGCTCTGGGAAAGATGAAACAGGTTTTTTTTTTTTTTTTTTTCCAAACTTCTCCAAACCCTTTCTCCCACTGAAGTTCTCAGTCCCTGGGAGGGCTGTCAGATTTCTCTGAACTTCAGCTTGGGAGAAAACAGCTCTGGGCACCGAGCCACCTGGGCACAGCTTTGCAGCTCCAGCTTTCAGAGCATCCACACCTCTCTCTCTGTTACCAGCACGTCACAACCAAATCCTGGTGATTTGGGGGCTGGGGAAGGAAGGGTGGGTGCTGCATGGGTTGGGGGGAGCAGGCTGGAGATGACCATCCTCAGCCAGGAGAGGTTGTCATGTTCTTATCCATAGGGATCTCAGCTTTCCATCTATCTCAGCCATCCTGCCTTTGGAAGCAGGGAAATCAATACTGATTTTGCCTGTCCTGTCAAAGGAGTTTTCCTTCATGAAAATTCCTCACTCAGTTGTCCAAGACTGTGCTTAAATGAGAGAATCCTCAGGAAAAATGAAGTCCCACAGGGATGATTGTCTTTGGAAGGCAGAGCATCCAGTCCTCAGGTGCACTGTGGTGATGCCATCTGAGTACAGCAGATTTGATTTCATTTCTGGTGTTCTGATCAGCTACAGAATAACTAATGCAGGTCTTTCCATACCCCCCCTCCCCCAGTGTCACTGCACATGAGGGAATATTCCAAAAAAGCTGCAATGTAAAAATGTGCTGTGCCCAGCACTGATGAACTGCATGGAGCAGCTCCAATTCCCTGGTCATGTAACATCCATCAAGCTGACAGAAATCAGGTTGCATGCCCTAGACTGATTATTTTTGTCCAGTTGGATGTGACATCCCTAGGACAATCTATTCCTGGTATCTACTTAGTCTTTTATGTATACACTGGCTCAGTCCCTGGAAAAAAAAAAATGGAGTGCATTATTAACAAAAATAGTTGTGATCTATTGGACATGGTGCATACTTGCATGCCTGCCCTGTCCAGGAAAAATATCTAAATAAGTGTCCTTTTTCTCTGTGCTTTTTCTGAAATGCAATGTGTCTCACAAAAAAAGCAGCAATTATCCCCATTCTCCGGTTCTTTCCCAGTTCTCTGGTGCTCATGTGCATCCACATCTGATGCTGATGGAGGTTTTCTGGTGGCCCAACATCAAACAGAGGCACCTGGCAATGCCTCTGTTCATTTATCATACCCTTGATGTACACATTCCTTCACCCAGTGTAACTTAATGGTAATAAATTTACTGCATGGATCTCATACTATGATGAACACCTTGATTATGGTGTGACAGAGGTTTAGCTCTGCTTTTCCAAACACTTTATTTCATAATTATATATTTATTTATTATAATTATAATTTATTATAATTATTTATTTCATAATTATATATTTCATTCCTTGCCAAGCTGTGGGGGAAAGGCTGTTTCTTTTCTGGAGAATTATTGCTTTGACCCCTCTGTGCTCTTGCAAAATCAATGAGATGTCAGAATTCCCATACCTGTAATAAATATGGAATTCCTGTCTTTTTTTTTAACCTCCATTGGTAGTGCACCAGGCAGGATAAGCTCGTAAGCTGCCTAATACAACTTCCCTTCTCGAAATAAGCTTCAGATGGATTCATCCACAAATCTCAGCTGCTGTGTGTTTGTTGGTTATTAGGTGAAGGAAGCAATTTCTGTTCTTGATGGACCTTTCCCTGCCCAGATGATGAATTTCTAGAAGATCCCTCACCAATTGATTAGTTTGCTTCTCAAGCTGTCAATATGATATTATCACTTCCAGTGCAGTCCACACCCAATTTTTTTGATGGCTACAACCCAGCCAAATAACTCCAAACCCCTTCCCCCAGCATCTGCAGCAAGAGGAGGGGGTTGCCCACCTTCCCTGGTGGGTGATGCCTGGGTGCAGATGCTGATGCTTTGCCTGAAACCCCCTGTGCCCTTGCTGGGTCTGGCACCCTGTCTGTGGCTGGGTTGTCATCTCAGCCCAAGGGACATGGATTTGATCTCTGTGCCTTCAGAAAATGACTCAGCTCGTTGTCATCTCACTCCTCCAGTGCATATGTTGGGTCAGAAAGGCATGAAAAAAAAATAATTGTCTGCCAGAGCTTGCCCAAGGTGTGAAAGGAGCACTTTAAGGGAAAAAAAAAATAAAAAAAAATCAAAGGATACAAAGGGAGTGATTTGCATCAGTGTTTATTGCAGGGGAGCAATCACTGTGGAGTTATTTTATACAGGAGCTGAGCCAAAGCCTCCTAAATTCCAGTGCAGGGGAAGTTTTGGAACAATTTAATGCAACAAATAGTGAAAAATCACCAGGACCAGCATCCACCCACACATTAAGTATAAATATAATAATGTTGAACTATCAATTTGGGGGAATTACCTGCTGCTTAAACTCCTCTTGATGCCAGAAAAACAGGGCACCATTTCCTAACCCAGAACTCAAGGGTTGTTCTGGGAAACCACAACCCAAGCCATGGGGTAGGAATGGTACAGAAAGGAGGAGCTGGCATGGATTTTGCAGAGGAAAACCATATCTCACCTACCTGGAGGAATTCCTGGGAGCAATCCCAGTGCTCAGTGGGAATCCCTGCTTTCCATGGGGAATTGGAGTAAAAATGCTCCATATGACCCTTTAGATCTAAACAGTACTTTGATGCTCTACTCACAGCCATGAGAAAAAAAATGCCTGAATGCTATATAAAAATGAAAACTCAGAATTTCTTGTCACTGGATACCACTCTGGCTGAAAGCAGAAGGAATTTGGGAGGCACCAACCCCACTGACTGTGGGAATACCAGTGGCAACTCAGTGCAATTCCTTGGGTTCAACCACCACTCCCTGCAGCCCCAATTTAAGAGGAGCTGAAAGCTGAGAGCTCAAAAAGCTGAAACCTCAGAAAGCTGAGACCTCAAAAAGCTGACACCTCAAAAAACTGACTCCTGGGAGCTTCTGCTTCTGTTTTTTGTTTTTTTTTTTTTTCTTTTTCCCTGGAGGCTTCCAGCATGAGCTCAGCTTTCGTCCCCACTCATGTAGCTGCTCTTCTGCACTAAACTGAGGACAGAAAATGAATGGGGTGTGCAGGGTGCAAGCCCAGTGTGAAGCAATGCTTTTTTTTTTTTTGAAGCTAATTGCCTTCAATTAGCCCTTCACATTTGATTAAAGAAGGGCAGATACTGCCAAACCCCATCTCTTGAATATTCATTGAAATGACCTTGGTTTGGTCTCACTGGGGTTTGTTTCCCCAGGGGAGCTGCTCTGGCTGTGAATAGCACTGCCCAGCTCTCAGTGAACAAGAAATTTTGGATTTATTCCCACCCTGTCTGGTGTCAGAAACACCACACTGGGTTTTTTTTCTGAGCTATCTCAGGAAAAGAACATCACTTGCAGGGAGCTGCAAAAGGGCAGCATCAATTTTTGGGCAGGAAGCAGCCCAAAAGGAATTTGAAGTAAGAAAGCAGTGAGGATTTTTTGTTGGTTAAACCCAAACAAAATTAGGGAATTAGTGAAAAATTAGAGAATGAGTGAAAATACAGAGTCAAAGGAGAAGAGACTGAACAACTAAGGTAGGTCCCCATTCATTGCAAATAATTTGTACATTTTTTTCCCCACTGGGCTGAATCTACCAAACATTTGGGAAAGAGAGAGGCTGGGTATTAAGCAAAGTGTGGTGTCTCACACTTCTGAAATCCATGCATCCTTTTCTTTGCCATCGTCTTGAATATCCCCGCAGAAAGCCCTCGAGTTGGCTGATGAGGCTCAGAAATGCTGCCTGGGATGGAAGGATGGATCCCCAGAGCTGAGACCTGAAAATTCACTGCATGGCATTGGAAACCATGGGCTTTAAATGCTCAGATTTGACTTTTTTCCTTCCCTCCATCATTCTGCCTGTTTTGTCAGCCTGCTTTGTTCCAAACATTCCGGAAGCCCCATATAGTTTTTCTTAAAAGGCAAAACTCCAAGTGCCTTGGCAGTGAAAAAAAAACTTCCTAGCCCCTCCCCAAGTGGCATTAGTTAAATCTGACTTTTTTAATAAGCTTCTTGACAGCTCCCAGGTCACTGGAAACTCACATAACAAATCCAGGCACATTCTGTTCCTCCACAAATCATCCACTCTGTGATAACAGCTGAAAAGTGAGAGAAAAATAAAGCTGTGTGATATATGTGAAGTGCAAAATGGTGGCTCTGATCTGTCACTATTTGTACACCCATTCTGCCCCATAACACAGAAAGAAGGATCAATAGAATAAAGGAATAGAATAAAAGGATCAATAATCATTAATAGATTAAGGCAAGGACTGTGAGGGAGGGTGATGCTTGTGCTAGATGAGCTGGTACAGTTAGCCTCACCAGCACAGAAGATTCTTCTAGACATGTTTGTAAGGAAATAGCAAGCTTGGAAGATGCATGTCAGAAATTTAGAATGAATTAAAAAAAGAAAAAAGATAAAGAAGAAAAAAGAAAAAAGAAGAAGAAAAAGAAGAAAAAGAAGAAAAAGAAAAACAAAGAAATAGGAAAAGGAAGGGAAAAGAAAAGGAAAAGGAAAAGGAAAAGAAGAAAGAAAAAGAAAAAGAAAAAGAAAAAGAAAGGAAAAAGAAGAAGAAAAAGAAAAAGGAAAAAAAAAGAAAAAAGAAAAAGAAAAAGGAAAAGAAGAAGAAAAAGAAAAAGGAAAAAGAAACAGGAAAAGGAAAAGGAAAAGAAAAAAGGAAAAGGAAAAGAAAAAAAGTAAAAGAAAAAGGAAAAGAAAAAGAAAGACAAAAATTGAAAGAAAAAGAGAAGAAAAAGAAAGAGAAAAATTAAAAGAAAAAGAAAAGGAAAAAAAGTATCCAGAACTACTGACCTGTCCCCAGGGCCTCCTGTCCAGGAACTCCTCTGTTTCCTGACCAACATTTGGGCAGAACACAACATCAGCCCCAGGAGGAGCAGGATTCAGGGTGGTTTTGAGCCTGGAGAAATGAACCTTGAGCATTTGTGTGGCTTTTCATGATTTCTCACAGAACTATCAAGGAACTCTTAAAGCCCAGGGACAGGACAGGGGTTGGGCATCCAGGGGATGAGCTGAAACTCTTCTCTGAGTCTGTGTCGTGTACACACAACCATACCCACACATGTATGCACATTTATTTTCACATTCATTCCCTTTCATACCACACATTCACTGAGAAGGATCAGGCTGAATCTGTATTTAAAGCAGCAGCATGGGATTAGGAGCTGGAGCATCACTTTCCTGGGCTGCCATAAGTGTATATGAAAGTTTCCTTGTCACATTTCCTACCTTCCTCCATCCCCCTGAAGATTCAGCTCTCTAGTTACACCTGTCCCAAGAGCACTCTTGGGGTTTTCCTTTATGTCAGTATAGCCAATTCCCAAATCCATCAGGAACCAAAATCCATTCATACTGGGAGAGGAACAAAATCGGATGAGATAACATCAGATCTGGGTGTCAGATCTCTAACACATGACTGAGAATAATAATAGTAATAATAGTAATAATAATAATAATAATAATAATAATAATAATAATAATAATAATAATGAGAGAACATATTGCACACTGTCTTTGGCCCAACTAAAATAGTTCCCAGCCTCTTTTCCTGTGCTCTGTGGCCTCAGAGAGAGCTGAGATGATGAGATCAGGAGGAGGAGAATGGTGGCCCCTGCAGTGGGGGGGCTCCTTAGCATGTTGAGAGCCTCATCCTAAGATGGAAAGCACCACAGAGGGCTCATTTTTGTGCTTTATAGTTGAATAAGACTGCAAACAAAAAAATATATCATTATCTGGGCACATCTTGTAATTCTGGTTCAAGCGTTTTGCATAATTTGCTGCTACTTTCAACTTGTCTCTTCCCCATGTGGCAATGTTTAACAAAGGGGACACAGTAAGCTATCTATTATTGGAATATTTTCCACTGCTTATTGTCAGATGGCTTCAGGCCAGGCTCTAATTCAAAGGAGGAAAAAAACCCACACACAAGCAGGAGTCTGAATAGGAATGTCTAGTGGGAATCCATATACCTTTTGGGAGCAGGTCAGGAGATGCTTCATGATTTCCAGAGCTTTGGGGATAGGAAAGGGACCTTTGAGCAGAGCAAGATGGGTCAAGGATCAATCTCATGAAACAGCTGGAGCACACATTCACCTCGTGCCACTCAGAGATGATGAAGAAAGAGCACAGAAATGCCTGAAAAAGGAATTCCCTTTTCCCTTACCTGCCTGCTTGTGTACTCACAGGATGGCTCTGATGCAGTGTCTCTGCTACTTAAAGCCACTTGAGACAACTCCCATGACATAAGCCTTTGCTCTGAACTTTCAGAAATTTTGGTTACCACCCAGAGCATCTCTGCATGGCCAGTAATGGACATGATGGAAACTGGGGGTCATGGTCTTGCCTGCAGACCTCTCTTTGCTCTCCTTTGAGCAGCCACGGGCTGAGCCCATCCCTTGTCAGTCAAATGGAAAGGCAGAGGTACCTCCTCCAGCAGGTAGAGATCAGAGAATCATGGAATGGTTTAGGTTGGAGCTTGACCCCATTTCATCTTGTCCCATCACTGGTCACCAGGAAGAAGAGACCAACATCTGTCTCCCTACAACCTCCTTCCAGGCAGAGAGCAATGAAATGGAACTCCCCTCAGCCTCTTCTTTTCCAAGCTGAGCTCTCCAAGCTGTCTCCTCAACTAAAAAGCTCAGATTCAGGGCTTTCCACGGGTGACATTGAAGGTTTCAGTGAGATTTCCTTCCAGTCAGTTTTCATAGAACAGAATCATGAAAGGGTTGGAAGGGCCCTTAAGGCTCCCCCAGTGCCAACCCCTGCATGGGCAGGGACACCTCCCACCAGCCCAGGTTGCTCCAAGCCCCATCCAACCTGACCTGAGACACTGCCAGGGATGGGGCAGCCACAGCTTCCCTGGGAAACCTGGCACAGGGGCTCAGCACAGAATCTTTAGCTTGGAAGAGACCTCCAAGCTCATCCAGCCCAACCTTGCACCAACACCACAGCCAACTCCTAACCCATGTCCTTAAGGACCAGCTCCAAATGCCTTTTCAATGCCTCCAGGGATGGGGACTCCACCACCCTCACCCCAAAGAATTTCTTCCTCATCTCCAACCTCCATCTCCCCTCTCCCAGTTGGAAACCATGCAGGCAATGTTTGAAATACAAACCCTGGAATACATTTTTAAAATGTCAAAAGTGTAGAGGAAGAAATTTGGGATCCTGGTGCTTGTGAGAAAGCTGAGAGTGACTTTCTTTTCCCCCTCCCCAAAAAACCAAACTCAAAACACAAACACTCAAGCTTTAACTGAGACATTTGTTACCCACAAGTAAAGTAGCTGACCAATCCCAGGCATAAACACATTGCAGCACCATCATCCCTTTTTCTCAGATGAATTCAATTGCATTTTCTGTATGTATGCAATAAATGTCAATATTGTGGGGGACTGGGAGTGCATTAACACTCACTTATCTGCAGAAGATGCTGAGACAAATGGTTGCAGATGCTGCCATGCTTCTCTCCAAACCATCTTTAGCTGATTAAAAAAAAAAAAAATTTAATAACATCACCCGACTGATTTATGAATGAGGCCACTGTCTGGTTCAGAAGATGGTGCTGAGGCAATCTCTGGATTCTGGAATTTTTTTGCAATGTGGACGTTGTGGCATCTTTATTTCAGAAAGAGAAAGAAAGAGGAGACAAAGGAAGAGAGAAAGGGAGAAAAAGAGGAAGAGGCAGAATTGCTCAGGCTACCACTGAATTTGTGTACAGCTGATAACCTGGTCAGGCTAAGGCCAAGTCAGGTCAGAAATTCAGAATTAATTAAAAAGAGAAAAAAGAAAAAAGAAGAAGAAGAAAAAAAAGAAAGAAGAAAAAGAAGAAAAGGAAAAAGACAAAGAAAAAGAAAAAGAAAAAGGAAAAGAAAAAGGAAAAGAAAAAGGAAAAGGAAAAGAAGGAAAAGAAAAAGGAAAAGCAGAAAAAGAAAAAGAAGAAGAAAAAGACAAAGAAAAAGAAAAAGAAAAAGAAAAAGAAGAAGAGGAAAAAGGAAAAAAAAAGAAAAGGAAAAAGAAAAAGGAGAAAAAGGAGAAGAACAAAAGGAAGAAGAAAAGGAAAATAAAAATAAAAATAAAAATAAGAGGAAAAAGAAAAAGAAAAAGAAAAAGAAAGAGAAGATTTGGTGGTGGTGTTGCAGATAAATGATGGGTGTTTAGGTCTCCTCTGGGCAGAGTGCCAGAGCATGTCCTGGGGAGCACTGATGCTCTGCTTTACCTGCTGCAACAGCAGTAAATGAGAAGTGGATAAACCTGCCTGCTGAGTGTATCCAAGAAGTCCATTAAATCTGGAGCCCCTAAATTGGAGGCAGACAGTCTCCTTTATCTCTGTTTTCCTTCTCAGCTGCTGACAGGTTTATTGGGAGGGCAGCAGCTTCCCTGGAGATGCAGAATGCAATGACAGGGAAATTGTCCCTTTATCCCCCCTCAGGGACTGAGCCACACAACCCTGCCAGTGCCACTGCTGGTACCATCACTGGGCCATGCTGCCCAATTCTACATGGCACAGCTGGAGAGCAGGACTGGGTTGTGCTCCTGAGGAGCCCAAATCTGCTGGGAAGGAGCTGCAAAACAAAAGCTCCCTCTGCATCAGTTGTGTATCAGCTCTTTCCTGCTGTTTTACTGCCTTCTGAGGCTGTGACTGATCCTCTCCCTCACTGCTGCTGCTGTGAAGTCTTCATCATCTCCCACCGAGTCTCTCCTCACCCCATGAAATCACCCCAGGACACAGAACTCAGAGTCTGCAAGTCTGCCTTCCTCATCTCGTGTTTCCCTTTGCTCCTGGATCAATTTCCCCTTTCCCCTTCTTCACATTTCTTATCTATTTTTTTTTTTTTTTTGCCCATTTTTGTGAAGAGCCAAATAGAACATCAGGATGCTCAGGGAGCATCCTTGCCTGCCCCAATCCCACCCTGCTGCTCATCCCCTTCATCCCTGAGCAGCTCTGGTGCTCCCCATCCTCCTGTTGGAACCTAACAACATGGGCTTTACAGCCTCCATCAAGGACCTGCTTGTCTCTCTAGAACTTTTTGCCCTGAGCTCAAGAACATCTGTTTTTTTTATTTTTTGCATCATAGGGCTTATCTAGGTGAAGTAAATCTGACTTTTATCAGGGCCCTCTGACTAATTGGGGTTAGCTACTCCAGTTGCTTAGCTTAGCTCAAATTCTCAAATTTTCAATAGAGAAACTGTGATAGCTCTGGGGTTTTGGTGATTTCTTGTTGTTGTTCTAACTTATTCTGTGGAATAAGGCCAGCACCTGAAGTTATTTCAAAGTATTTCAGCTTCCACTGTACATTTCAAGTCTGGTTTTAAGTTAGTGATGATCATGAGAAGGCTTGAGCCAAACCAGAGGTGAATAATCTGTCAACCAGCCATGACAGGTGAATAAATAGTGGAGCAATAAAGCCAACCAAAGGAAGAGAGGGTGGTAATCATAAATGTCACTACTGCTATCAGCTTCAGACCAAAGCAGGGCTGTTCCCTGGGGAGACAGGACCAGCCACAGTCATAAAAGAGCACTGTGAAAGTTCTGTCCACTGTGCCAGGCTGGATCCAGTGTGGATTCATGGAGTAAAGTTCAGGGTGGCAGTGATGGGCAAGAGATCCCAATGCTCTCCTTGAAATAGGATTCAGGCCCCAAAGCACAAAGGCAGTGAAGGGACAGGGTGTATCCAGCTTTGCTTTCTCCACTCCTGACACTGAAGAAGAATTTTTTTTTTGTTCTGAAACCAGGAAACCAGAGGCAACTCTTGGTTTAGGGATGGAGTTTCCTTGAAGTGTCTGTTTCCCTTTTGTCACATTCCTGAACCCAAAGAGGGGACAAAAAGCTCCTGTATAGCACGGCTCATGTCTAAGAGGTGTGTTGGGGCTTGGATATTCTCTTTGCTTGTCCACAACCCTTTAAATATGCTGTTTCCATGCAAAGTCTTAGGATTCTGACCACTCAGCACGGTGGTCTGTGTCTAAGAGCAGACTTTGGCTTTGTATCATTAAAAAAAACAAAGCTATTAATAGAAAATTATCACGTTTATTGAAGAACTGCCTGAACTGATACTTGCCAGCTAATCACAGCTGGATGGTCAGGACTGCCATCCAGATCTCAACAAGGGAAAAAATCCTGAAATTAGCTTTATGTAATCAAACTTGGATTAATGTGAAGCTGCTAAAAACCCAGGCACCTCCAGATGTAATCAAACTTGGATTAATGTGAAGCTGCTAAAAACCCAGGCACCTCCAGTTGTATTTGTTGAGAAGTGCAGATGCACAGCAAAACATTTTGTTTGCAGACCTAGAGAAACAACAGCGATTTACCTGCTCTGATCTAGATAAAAAAGTCTTACTAGGGAGTTCTTGAGGTCCTAGCAGCTTCTCAGGGAGGATTTTTCTTTGCAAAACATCAAAGATTTAAAAAAAAAAAAGCAAAAAGGGCAGGGAGAAGAACCAGTCAAGTAGCAACACCATTCAAAAGTTTCAATTGCAACTTTCAGTAGGAAGCCAATCAAATGGGATTAATTTGCAAAAATTTCTCTCTTTCCACTGAGAACTTGGGGCCCTTGGTCTGCCAGTTCCCAGACCCTGGGGCTTCTTTCCTGCAGATGTAACTGAGAGGGGAGGTTGCTCATCAGCTGGACTCAAGACAAGAATGGGATTTAATTCTTGCTGGGTTATTACCTCCTCTTAATTCAACTGCCCTATAGCATTATTTCTCCTTCAGAAGAGCTGTGAAACCTCAGGGCTAGGCAGGAGAACTTCCATCCCAGTAACTGGAGACAAGGAAAGGGTGGCTAAATTAGCAAGGCAAATCCAGATGGGTTTGGCAGTAAGGAAATCTTCATCCCCAGGATGAAGCCAAATAGCAAAGCTAATAGATTTTGAAAAAGTGATGAATTTCTTAATTTCTTGTCCTCCATTCCATACAGCAGGGACAAAGCCTTCTTCTGGTGATCAAACTGCTCCTGTTTCTTTTCTGCTAGGCCTGTTCCTAGCACAGGGCTGCACAAACCTTGCTGATCCCCACAGTTGCAATCCTGAGAGTAGGTGGCTTGTTTCCAGTGACTTGAGTACTGGAGCTGACTCACCCTCTCTGGTTTGTTTATATACTCATCATATTTGCATCCCACTTATGCACCAGAGTAGCTCATGTCACGAAATTAGAAAATGAGACAGACTTCGTAGAGACCAAGCACAATCTCTGGTTTGACTCAGGGGGGGTTGATGTGAAGCTACCCAGACATAATATGGATCGGCACATGGAATGACACCAGGGAGTTTTAATCACTTCCCAGTCTTTACCTGCCCCCCCAAGAGAAAAAAAAAAAAAAAAGCCCAATCCACTGAAATTAATTGGCAGCCCCAGGTGTCTTCACTAATAATAGAAAGAGACACACATGGACGTGTTTTTTAGATCAGGGTTCATCAGGTAAAGCTCCCTGAAAATGCTGGTTGTGGGTTTTTTTCTCCCATCTGTAGGAGTGATGCTCATGACAGGTATTACCTCTCCCTCCACCACTGCTCTTGCTCATTGCTTGAGGTATGATATAAGCTCATCCTTATTTCCCACTTCAGGGTTTTTTCATGAGGCTGAATCATCTTTTTCTCTTGCAAGCCCTCGAGAAGGTGGTGATGGATAAAGGAGCTGGGAGCAGGTTCCCCCTGAGTGTGTGGTGGGTGCTGTGGCCAGGGAGGGGCTGGCTGGGTGTTTTCTTTCCACCAGGGGATGGGAGGTGAATCCCTAGGGATAGCAGCTTCCCAGAGTGGATTTCTGGAATCTGTGTGGGGATCTGGCAGCCAAGAGAGCAAGGTTTGTGTAGCCAACAGAAAGAGGCACTGAAGGCAGTGGCTCCAGGAAAACAAACACAAGCAGCAAGGCAAGGCAACAACCTGGTATTATGGGATGGGAAAGGAGCTGAGATGTGGAACTGACTCAAGTCATCAGCTGCACAGGGCATCCCAAAACAAGGAAGAGGGACAAAGGAGCCTTTCTGTGGCTCTGCAAGATGCCAGCACAGAAAGAGATGCTCAGCTCAAGAGATGGAGAGGGATTTTTGCCAAGGTGGAAAAGCAAAGACAACCTTTGAACTTCCTGACTACAAATGATCCAAATGGTGACCTTTTTTTGCTTTGTAAATTTTTTGCTGGGGTGCCACAAGCACCCCATCTATTGGGTAAGCACCCTCTGCCTCATCCAGGTACCTTGCTATCTTCTCTTTGTTCCTTCTCCTGACAGAAGCACAGGTTTCAGCCTGGCACTGCCTGATGAGCAGAATGGCAGCAGCCCCAAGAAGGGTCCTGATGTTGACCCTCTACAGATCCAGAGGGGCTGGAAAACCTGCAGGGTTTGCTACAGTAGTGTTGGGCTGGATAAAGAAGCTTTATGCTTGTTGTGAGATATCTCTGTGTGTTTAATTGGGTGCAAAGGAGGGCTGATCCTCTCTCTGTGGAAACAATCCCACATCATCTCCTTCTCCCTGACCACTGCCACCTCTTGCAGCTGAGGCAGGAACCCTGCAGGACCCCTGGGTATCAGTCTTGGAGATGGAGCCAAATTCAAGGCAAACATTGAACTCAGTTTTTGAGTCCTAACCAGCCTGTGCAAAAGCATCTGTACTAGCATTCTGTCTCCTTTCCAGCCCCATAATCTCTGGAGGCCTGGGGACAAGTCCCTTTTTAACATCTGATGTAGGACCATCCTTACTCTGCTCTGGCAGAGGGGCTGGACAGGCTGATCTTTTGAGGTCCCTTCCAACTCTTAACTTGATTTTTGTGATTTCTGTGATCTAAAGCCTGGGAGGAAGGGAACCACACATCTTCATGGATGACCTTTTTGAAAAGGCTCCCTAACTTTTTATTATTTTTATTCTTCCTCTCCTTTGGACCCTTGGCTTTGTTGCCTCCTGCAGGGGTTGCCCTGGCTGACCCCAAAAACCCAAGTCAGCAGCACAGCAGTTTGTGGAAAACACATCACCCCACTGCAGCTCACATTTATCTCAAAACAGAGCCCACAGTGTTCAGAGAGCTCAGCTCCTCTTGTTTCTCAACTTCTCTGTTTTGTGAGAAAACAGCCATCCCTATGGCTGCCAGCTGGGATGCTACAAACAGACCTGGGACCTCTTCATGGATACTTCATGGGTAAATTCACATCATTTTTAAAAAGATCAGTGATGTACAAGGAGACAGATGCCTTTGTGACATCTAAAGTTTCTTGGGGAGGGAACTGCACCATGAGATTTGCAGGAATTTCACCTTCTTAACAGCAGCACAGTTTGGCCTTGAAGGATTTTGCCTGTCAAAGTTTTCTGTTCCCTGGGGAACTTTTTGCCATGGTCAGGAGGAACCAGCTCAGGGCATTGCTCAGAAATCATCTTGGTGGATGCAGCAAGGACAGCTGGGACCTGGGCTGGCAACCATGGCCTGGACCCAGGTGAAAATATTCAATAGTTTGTGACTAAATGAGTTAAAAACAGGGGTTCTTCTGTTGCTCCAAGAAAACTCCTTTATTCTTCCTGTCAGATAATCCATCTCTTTTTTGGTGCTGGGAAACTACTGAGTCCTGCTGCAATGAGCCCAAAAAGGGTCTGACCTTCTCTGGTGTTCCTCCAAGACCCTCCTCAGAGGGTCAGAATTTGTAATCAGAGATCTCCAGAGCCCTTCCAACAAAATGTGCTTTACTTGAGTGCAGGAGGGGGTTGGGAAAAGCAACAGGAGCCTTGAACATCTGATTCCTCTCCCTTGAGTTTTTGTGGGGAAAGCATTGGTGAGTAGAAACAAGAAGCACCGGTGCTCTAGATGTACTTCTGGCTGTATTTCTGGAGCTCTCAATGTACTTCTTTGTGATATTTGAATTATTTGGGGGCATGGCTAGGTTTGCCAGCAAGCTGGGCAAGTTGCTGTAAGGTGCTGGATATTTTGGGGTTGTAATGTGCTCCCTCAATCCTGGGGGCTGTTGAATCCCTAACCATGGGAGCCAGGAACACTGATTTTTTTTTTTTTTTTTTTTTTTTTTTTTTGTAGCTATTGATTCCATTCCTTTAGAAAGTTTAGGTGACAGACAGATATCAATTTCTTTCTTTAACTGACTCTTTAACAAACTGCTTGAACTGGTGGCAACAAGAAGGAGCATTGGATAGAATAAGGGATTCCATTTATAGGGTCTTCTCTATGCTTCCAGCTGTGAAAATATTCTGTCAAACCAAGGATATTTGTCTTGTGCAATGAAGGTCTTCTGCTGACCCAGTGTTTTGAGGCTTGTGACATACTGAGAGGTTTTCCCAGCTGGATGAGAGGCTGGGAATAGCCCTGGAGATTATTCCTTGGGGAACAGCAATGCCTCTGCCTCCCACTGTCCCTGCCTGAAGCCAGACCCTGAGCTGGAATCTCTAAAGCTAAAGAAGCCAATGACAAAAAAATGGCATCAATAATGAGTAAAGAGGTGCCACAGCCTCTTCGTGGAAAGTGTTATTCCTGGTCCCCCTCAGGTGGAAGTGGTGCATAAAAATCCCAGCAGAGGTTATCTCAACACATCCCCCTCAGTTCTTGTAAGAGAAGGCACAGCTGGATTTCATTTCTCTTTCAGTTCTATTTAAAGAAGGAGAATAACCTTCAATCCAGCAGAAAAGCTCTTTAATCCCTCACACAGAATAGCAGAGGGGGCTCAGGATCCCTGAAGTGAGGGGAGGATGAGGGATGCTGCTCTCCCATTCATAAACCAAAACCCAGAGGCATTTTCATGAACTTGGTGCTTTTATGATGTTTATTCCTTGTTTCCAGCCCTCGTCGTACTGCATTCCCCAGGTAACTTCATTCTCTAACCCCAAGAGGACAGCTTAGCTCTCCCAGGGGACAAGTTTGTTGGGGACAAGTTTGTTGTCTCCTGTCACTACTTCTTACCATTTGCTATTCCATTTGCAGCTCAGAGAAGAAAAGAAAAAGACAAACAGACAAACAGGAATCTCTCTGAACCATTCCCAGTCCAGCAGAACCTCTTCGACCAGAACCAGGTGAGAAGTGGGCTGTGGGGAAGGTGGGAGGGACACAGCATCTCAACATCAACTCAACATCAACTCAACATCAACTCAACATCAGCTCAACATCAACTCAACATCAACTCAACATCAACTCAACATCATCTCAGCATCTCAGCATCTCAGCATCTCAGCTGCCAGAGGACTTTAGGTGCCTCCTTCAGCCCTGGGAGCCATCACTTTGCACTGACTTGAGGAATGAGTCTTCAGGGAGAGCAAATGGAATACAAGAGTGTAAGGGTCTGGCCAAAAAAGTTGGATGTGCTTTATTAATTCAAGTAAAAACCAAGCCTGAGTTCAGATCCATCTGATCCTCCACTTCTTTTTGTTGTTTCCGTTTCCTCTTCCTTGCCCATTTCCTCCTCATTATTGCTGCTCTCTGAAGCTAAAGCTGGTTAAGTGGGGGCTGGGGAAGCTGCTGTTCTCTGAAATGCTCTTCTTTTCATTGCAGCTTGAGTCTGAATCCCTTCCTGCTCTTATAATTAGCAAGTGTTAAACACTGCATGCTCTCAATATTTACCTATTTTTTAATCCTGACTCATCCTGTTTATTTCCACAAGGAGTGCCTCTCTACATCTTGCTTCACCATATCCACATTCCATTTTTTTTTTTTTTTAATTACAGGATGCCCTCATTTATTTTCATCTGTAATCATTTATGCTGTTTCTATTTTTAGTATGGTTTTTAATTATTTTTCTTTTCTTCATGTCCAGTTCTTGGTTGGTTATTTGGGTTTTTTTTGCTTTTTTTTTTTTCCTGGGAAGTGAGAGGTTGGGAGCTTCTTTTCCTGCCCATCCTTCCATATCCTCAGCTTGGATCTGCCATCTACTTGTCAGAAACATTCCCCCCTCTTACACTTTCCCCTGGAGAAATCCCAGGGTCCACTGGATTCATCCAATGAATCCTTAAGTATCTCATCTCACACCCCACTGGATGGCAAAAAGAGAGAGAGCTGGAAGTGCCAGGAGACAAATTATTTCCACAGCTCAGCTTTCTGCTTAGCTAAAGCAAACCAAAAGGAAGATCTTAAAGGCAGATCCTGCAGGAAGCCACCATGCTTAAAAAAGGGGAAAAAAAAAGGAAAAAAAACCCCAAAACCCTTCCCTCCCTGGGAATGAATCTTCTGGATTGGGGTGACCCTGCTGGAAATTAATCCCTTTTCCCTTGCAGCTGATCCCAGCCCTCCCCTTGTAAATGGAATTAGCAGTGTAGGGCAGGCAGGAGAGCATCCTGAATGCTCTGTCCCCTAATATTAGGACCCCAGGATGCTGGGGTTATCCTGAGGTTAGAGGTGTCCCCCCAGGCAGGGCAGGGAAGCTGTGCCAGGGGAAGGACACCCCCAGCCCATCCCGGGAGCAGGCTCGGGGGTATCTGCAGCAAACAAAGCAGGGAGGCAGAAAGGGTTAAAACTGCTCAATAAAAGAGCTGGCACAGAACAAGAGAGGCTTCATTCGTCCTCCCCCCACCCCCTGTAATATAATTTGTTGGCTGTTGGGAGCCTCCCCTCATTTTTCTGGGGCCTTTTTTCTCCCATGGCAAATCAGGGTGGGTGCTGCCTGAGCAGCTGCCACGTTCGTTTCCAGTTTTGGGGGGTATAGGAGGAACTGTTTTCTCCTCCTTTTGTGTCATCCCGGCATGAAAGGGAGAAAAAGAAATAAAAATCCCCTCTGTGCAGGATGTGACACTGGGAGAGCAGAGTGCAGAGCACAGCCCCCTCCTCCACCCACCCATCACCCTCTAGATCCGACGCTCCCTCATTAACTGGACTTCCCATACTGTGGCTGTCACCCAACTTAATTTGGAATAATTGATTGGGTCTGATTCATACCAACTTAACAGGGCTTTGGGTGAATGCAGAAAATCCTTTTTTTCCCAGCAGTGAGCACAGTTAGAGCCTGACCCCACACACACACCACTGAGCCTCAGTGCTGCTAGCCCAGAAGGGTAAAGCTTCTCTGGGCAGGACTGGAAGCTGGATGGGATAACTCAAAGAGATCCCAAAGATTTAATTCCACAACACCTGCCCTCCCCCCTGCCCCATCCTCCTGGCTTCTGTCACCCTTGGCTTCTTCTCCAGCTCCTCTCTCTCAGCTCTGGGTTGATCCCCCAGTCTTGCAGCTTCTCAGACCTTTCCCTGAACCCATCCTGCCTCCCCCAAATCCCTTGTCCTTTCCAGATTCACTGCCTGCAGAGTCCTTTCCTGTTCTGTACCAAAGGTTCCCAAACAGGACCAGTTTCACACATCCCAGTACTACCCAGTGAAGAGCAGGCACCAAGCCCTGTAGGAATTAAAAGATAATTGCCCTCCATGCACGACCCTCCCATACCCACTCCTGTCCCTGCTGCTTTCAAGTTTTATGTAGGAAGGGGGAATATAAAGTGTTATAAAGTGCTTTTGAACATGCCTTCTTTTCTCCATCTACAAATCATTTATGCCAAGTCAAAGAGATTCTCCAATCTGGAAAATCATAGAGTTGGAAGGGACCCATCAGGATCCTCAATCCCAACTCCTGTCCCTGTGTAGGGCCCCCCCAGGATCACCCCATGTGCCTGAGAGCATCATCCCAATGCTGCTTGAACTGGGGCAGGTTTGGTGCTGGGACCACTTCCCTGGGGAGCTTCTGCCACTGCTCAGCTGCCCTCTGGGGGAAAAAACCTTTTCCTGATCTCTCACCTCAACCTCCCCTCATTCCCCTTCCTCCCATTTCCCTGAGTCCTGTCCTTGGTCACAGGAGTGAGGAAATCAGAACCAGACCCAAATCTTCCCCTGCAATGAGGTCACCCCTCAGCCTCCTTTTCTCCAGGCTGAACAATCCAAGTGACCTCAGCTGCTCCTCATCACTCACCCCTTCCAGACCCTGGCTCTCCTTTGGGCACTATGGGCACTCTCTGCCCCACTGCCAGGCCACATTTTAGGGCCATCAGTTGCCAGTAGCCTGAAGGTTGAACCCTTATTTTAGAGTTATTATCACTGCCCTGAAGTTTGCTCCAGAAGGCTGTGGTCTCTGTGGGATGCTGTCCCAGGGAGGAGCAGGGCCAGGCTCTTCTGGGTACCCAGGCTGAGCCCAGGCATTACTGTGATGCTCTGACCATATCTGGCACCACCAAAACAAAGAGCTGTGAGGACCTTTTGGTGCCACGTTGTAAATCTGATGCCTAGGAGAGGCAGGGAGAGGCCAGGCAGGGACTGGAGCTCCTTCCCAGTGTTTCCAGCACCACCACCTGCTCAGCTTCCACCACAGATTTAAAAATGCAGTGAGGAGAGGGGTGCTGAGGAAGGGCAGAGAGCCTCCTTTTCACAAGAGCCTGAAGCCCTCTGACCCTTGAGAGGAAAAATTAGCATTATAATACCTGAGGGCATCACTTGGCTGTTAATTCCTCTCTCCTCATCCCCCTCCCCAAAGATGCAGAGAGAGGGCATCACCTCTTAACTAAGTTCTTAACACTGCATCTCTGGTCCTCATCTAACAGGAGACATCATCTCCTGGTGCTAAGAGCAGAGGGAAAAACTCCCCCTGCTTTGCAGAGCAGCAAAATGAGGAGTGTGGAAAGCAGGCAGTGCTGGAGCAGCATCTTCCCTGGTTTTCCTTCTCTGTCGTGCAGATGGAAAAGAGATTTTTCAAAAGCCCAAAGGCAACATTGACCTAAGGCAAACTCTGAAGATAATGGCAACTTGGAAGAGCAAACTCTGCCCCCAGGCAGATTAAAAAAGCCTTTTGTTTGAATAAAGGCAGGGAGGGAGTCAGAAAATTACGGAGCCATGAGCTGAAAGTTCTATTTCTGGAAAAAAAACTGGCATAAATAATCAAACAATTTATTTTTTTTTTGCAAGCACCTAGATGATGAGGCTGGGAAATGATAACAGGTAGATGTCAAGAACAAATTTCATCAACACAAGGCAATTTCTTTCTTGACAGGGCAATAGGGTTTGTGGCTGAGGCAGGAGCAGTCAATGTCACTTGACTTTCACTTTTGTAAGGTTTTTTTACACCAGTCTTGTGTGACAGACTCATAAACAAGTCAGGGGAGCATGGCCCACAGGCAGCATCTCCAGGCTGAGTATAAGGGTGGCTTAAAACTGCTGACATTTAATTGTCAAGTTGGAATGATTCATCAGCTGAGATTTTGCAGTGATGATTCCTGGAGCAGATGTTATTCAATGTTTTCATTAGATGATGGAATGAGAAGATACTTATTAAATTTGCAGGTGGCATTAAGCTGGGAGGGGCTGTAGGCACATTTCATAAGGCTGGAATTCAGAAGTGGTCTCAATGAGTTAAAGAAATAGTCTGAAAATAACAGAAGACACTTCAATAAAGACAAGGGCAGAGTGATTTACTTAGGAAGGAATAATCAAATTCTCCAGCAGAAGGTGGAGATTACAGGACTCCTGGTCTGCTGGAAGAAAAGGGTTTATAAAGCACCACAGTTGCTCAGTTTAGCCCATAGTTACATTTTGATGGAAAAAATAAACTGCAATCATATTGGGATGTCTAAACATAATTTGTGGGACAAATGAAGTGAGCCCACTTTGCAAGGCACTGCTGCTCAGAGGTGGCTCATGAGCCATAAGGACATCCTTGCCACCAGAGATATGGTCTGCAGAAGAACAGAGGAGCAGATGACTGGAGACTTTTTTTTCTTTTTTTTTTTCTTCTTTTTTCTTTCTTTTCTTTCTTTTCTTTCTTTTCTTTCTTTTATTTCTTTTTTTTTCCCTTTTTTTCCTTTCTTTTTTTCTTTTTTTTTTTTTTCCTTTTTTTTTTCTTTTTTTTTCTTCTCTTTTTCTTCTTTTTTCTTTTTTTTTTTCTTCTTTTTTTCTCTTTTTTTTCCACTTGACAGGAGTAGTACTTTAAGCATTTCAGTTCTCTGAAACCTCCCAACCCAGCAACCTTACCCAGCTCTGCTCACTGACCACTGGGTAACCAATGTTCATCTAAATCCTGCAAACCACTGAGATGTTGCAATCACTGGGCAAAATGGTGTTTTGTTTTGTTTTGTTTTGGTTTTTTTCCAATTAAGCTGAATTTCACAATTCCCCCACTCTTGAGCAGGGATCTTCACCAGCTGCTCAATGAGGAGCTTGTCTGCTTTCTCCTGGGGAGCCTGTGACCAGTGATACAGTGACAAAGTGTCCCTAAAACAAGCTTGTTTTCCTTCACTGCTCTCTTCCATTTGCTAATAAACAGCCTACACACATATTTAGCCCCATCTAATCTTATGCTTCACTACAAGTGGAATTAAATTGTTTTTCCTCCTGTATTATAGGGAAAAAAAAAATAACCCACAACAGATGCAACTTATTATTTCTAATAAGATGCAACTTATTTCTAAAAGTCAAGGACCTATTGGAATCCAAGCCAGCTTTTGTTTTTCTTTCTGTCTACCACTCTGTTTTTTAAGGGAAAACCTGTCTTCTTCTTTCATTCCCAGAGCAAACATCCTGCAGCATGGCCAAGCCCAGCTATGCCATGAGTTGCCTGCTCTTGCCACCAGCAGATTTTTATTCAGGAGGCATTTTCAGGTGCCAAGGAAGAAATCACCACACTGAGAAAAAATCACCCCACTCCCTGCCATGCCCCTGCTCCCCTCCTTTCTCTGCCCTTCCCACCTTCTTGCTTGGTTGGACCCCAACCCCAGCTCCTGGGGTGCTGGAATCACCCAGCCTGCCTGCTGGCATTTTATCCTCTGGTTGTTTTGAGCAAAAAAAAGCTTTTTTTTTTGGTGGTCTGGTATAGGGAAGGACCCCACAGGCTTCCCTAGCAATGTGGCAGAAGCAGGAGCTGTCATCCTGGGTTGGGAAAACCTGGGATGCTACACCAGCAGCAAGCCATGGACCCCAGAAAAGCAACACCTGGGAGTTTAATTCTCAGTAAACTGCCCCAAAACTTATTGTAGGATTAAAGCAGGCAAGCTTTAGCTCATCCCTTCTCATTCTCCTCACTGTCCCCTTGGACGCCAGCTTACACCAGGAGGTAGAGCTCAGCCCTGCAGAGCTCATGTGTCTGTCAAGCAGAAGCCCAGTGTTTACACTGGAGTGTAAGTGGAGTGTAAGTATGTAGGGCTTAACAAATGCTCACAGAGCCCCTTTCAACCACTCATCTTTTACCTGAAGGTACACATTGCCTTAAAGGGCTTCAAGTACCATGGTGACTGCTGTTTTATATAACCCAGGCAAAGCTTCTTTTGAGTGCCTACAGGCTTTTTTTTTTTTTTTTTCCCTTTTTTCCCCAATTAAATGATGATTTAGGAGCAGGAAGGTCATTCTGCTGGTAAAGTCCAGCTAATGGCACATTTAGAGGTAATATTAAAAGCCAGGAAAAGAGGAGGGGAAAAGAAAACTGCAAAACTGACTGTGGAGAAGCAGCACATGTCCTTCCATACCCCCTGCATGCATCCCAACTCCTTCTCTGCAAACATCCTTCGGGGAGAGGGGGAACATCCTGGAGGATTTGCTCTGAGCAGCAGGCTCAGTGTTGCTGCTGATCTCCTGCCTCTGAATTTCTCCTCTCTTGTGTTAATTCACCCCATGGAGGAACAATTTGTACAATTATCCCTCCTAGGGTTGGCTGGAAATGGCTGAGACCTCAAGAGAGGGGCTTTTGGTGGTGTTTTGTTGGTTTTTTTTTAAGATATTTTGCTGGCACCAAGTACTCCTCTGACTAACCTGCCCTGAATTTACCAGGGCAAATAACTCTGGGATTAAAAAGTGTGAAGCCTTTGCAGTTTTTTATGTCCCCATAAAGATTTTTCTTAATAAAACAGGTGACATTTCTCAGCTGTTACCCTAGGAAAGCTGCTAGGTGTTAATTGGGTTCTACTGACTTTCAGTGTAATTTGGGACTCTGCAGCCTTTGCAGACCCACAAGCCAGGACTTGAACTTCTGATAAGCCAATTTGGATTGAAAAGATGAGCATCTCATTCTTCCCCCCCCCCCCCCCCCCCCCCGTCCTTCCCACAGAGGTAGAGCTTCAGCCTGCTAATTGTGCTCCTTCAAAATAATTTCCAGTATTTCCCATAAAGCAGGCTCGTATCTCCCTGATCCTGCTGGGGTTCTTTAAAGTTGATGCCATTTCTCTCCTTGGCTCCCTTGCCCATCTCACCTCCAAATGCCCCATAGAAACTCTGTTTTACTCTTCTTTGGAAAAATATGTGTTTAAAATTCAGGCCAAGGCTAGGAGTGAGGAGCTGAATGACAGGTGTATACAGGGAGAAAAACAGAATTTTCAGGGAGAGAGTGATGGGAAATATCTCCCAGATCTATAGCTCTCTTTCAAGCCTGACTTTTATTGCTATTATTAATTTCTATTTGAAGCTTAATTATGATAATTAGGAGGGAAGGCAACTTGTCACTGTTTGTGCTGCTTTTTTACTTCTTCTATCACTTTGACTTAAAATGTCCTGGCCAGAAGCACTGCACACAGCATCCTACTGCTGCCTGGGTTAAAATGGAAGTGGTGCAAGGTGTTGGACCTTGGCAGAGAAGAGAAACAGAGCTTTGCTTCAGAGCTACAGTGGATGGTTTCATGGAATCAGGGAATGGGTTGGGTTGGAAGGGACCTTAGAGCTCACCCTGTTCCAATCCCTGCATGGGCAGGGACACCTCCCACCAGCCCAGGTTGCTCCAAGCCCCATCCAACCTGGCCTTGAACACTTAAACACACTCAGGTTTCACTGCCTGGTTATAACTGACACTTTGGAGGTGCTTGCAGGAACAAGACAAAGTCTGGGTGACTTAAAACTTATGAACCCACCTGATGCTTCCTATCAGTGTTAATTCTTGTCCTCCCTAGAGACTGCTTCTCCCCAGCCTTACCCCTGATTTTGAACCCCACTTTTAAGGGTTCCATTTCCTTTCAGCCATGCTTCTGAGAGCTGCTTGCTCTTTCTCCTTGCTCCCTTGGACCCTAGGAATGGGCACACTGGGAATGAGCCCCACTCTTGGCACGAGGGAGGCTGTCTGAGGACCCAGAGACATAAAGGGGGCAGCTGCAGGAACCTTTCTCTTTACCCTCATGGGACTGCAAACATGTTTAGTAGGTTGGCAAAATGTACTGGGAACAGAACTCAGCACCCTGGAAAATCCTGGAGGTGGCAAAGGCATTTGTGGCAGAAGCAGCAGCGTGTAAAGGTGCCAAGCATGGTATTTCCAGAGCTGTCAGGCTGTGGAAACATTTCCATCCCTTTAGATGGTCACCAAGGCTCTGGTCTCCCAGGGAAAGGTGGCCTGAGGATCCAGGCATCAGCTGCCAAGTGCTCTCAGCTAAATGCATGGATGGCGAGCAGGTCAAACACAGTGTCCCATGGCCAGGGGGGGTGGCAGGACAGCAGTTACCCCTTGATGGCAAAAAAATCACAAGTGGCCCTCCAAGCTGGCAGGGAAAGAGGCAGAAGTGACTGAAGAAGGAGCAGCAAATGTCTGAGAATCCCTTCAAGTGTGGGGATCAGCCCTGACCTCTCATCCAGTGCAAACACCATCAACCCAGGGCTGAGGGATTTGGCTTTATCCTTCCTCTTCCACCCAGGGCAAACCTGCACATTTTGTCTCTTTTTTTTTCCTCCTTTCTCTTGTTTCACTGATTGTGTCCACACCCTTATTTTGGTGGAACACCATCTGCTGAGCAAATGCTACAGCAACAGCAGGAGCTGTGGTACTCTCAGGCATTCCTGGGCAGCAGGAAAGAGGGAGCTTGGAAAGCCTGATGCAAAGGAGAGGTGGGGAACCCTGCAAACCTCCACCTTACAGCTCTCCCTCTCCAGGGGCTGGCCAGGAATTCTGTGTCCACATCCTGTGCCTTGCACACAGGAGGCTGTCACCTTGCTGCTGCAGGATGGACCCTGAAACCTGATAACTCCAGGTTATCTTATAAAGTGCTTGTCAACTCTTTTTGTGTTTTTTTGTTTTGCTTTATTTTTTTGTTTTGCTTTGTTTTGGTTTGGGGTTTTTTTGTTTTGTTTTTTGTTTTGGTTTTGTTTCTTGGGTGTTTTTTTGTTGTTTTTTTTTCCTCCAGCATCAAAGGCTCCTTCTGGGCAGGACCCTGCAGGTCCCTCCCTGCTCAGCTCACAGGGAAGCAGGAGGGCATGGTGGGGTGCATGGGCAAAGGCAGGACACTGAGCCCAGGGGATTTCTCAGTAATTTGTCACATTTTCCCCCAAAGCATCTTTCCTGCTGATAAAAGGGGCAGCTGCAGGACAAGCTCTTGCAGCCTGCTCCCCAGGAGCACTGTTTTCCCTGCAGGGAGGTGCTCGATGCCCTCCAGCTACCCCATCAGGGACACTAATGGAGAGTTTATTTTTTTACATAAATCTTGGCTCTCAGTGAGCAAAATTGTCCCTTTCCCACTTTGCAGTTGCTGAAGAAGCCCTGCAGTTGGTTCACTGTTTATAAATTTTTTTCTGCATGAGAAACTCTTCCCATTGGGAGGAAAATGGGGAATGAGGAGGTTTCAGACTTGGAGAGGGGAGATGGAGGTTGGAGATGAGGAAGAAATTCTTTGGGGTGAGGGTGGTGGAGTCCCCATCCCTGGAGGCCTTGAAAAGGCATTTGGAGCTGGTCCTTAAGGACATGGGTTAGGAGTTGGCTGTGGTGTTGGTGCAAGGTTGGGCTGGATGAGCTTGGAGGTCTCTTCCAAGCTAAAGATTCTGTTCTGAGCCCCTGTGCCAGGTTTCCCAGGGAAGCTGTGGCTGCCCCATCCCTGGCAGTGTCTCAGGTCAGGTTGGATGGGGCTTGGAGCAACCTGGGCTGGTGGGAGGTGTCCCTGCCCATGCAGGGGTTGGCACTGGGGGAGCCTTAAGGGCCCTTCCAACCCTTTCATGATTCTGTTCTATGAAAACTGACTGGAAGGAAATCTCACTGAAACCTTCAGTGTCACCCGTGGAAAGCCCTGAATCTGAGCTTTTTAGTTGAGGAGACAGCTTGGAGAGCTCAGCTTGGAAAAGAAGAGGCTGAGGGGAGTTCCATTTCATTGCTCTCTGCCTGGAAGGAGGTTGTAGGGAGACAGACGTTGGTCTCTTCTTCCTGGTGACCAATGGTGGGACAAGATGAAATGGGGTCAAGCTGCCCCAGAGGAGGTTGAGGTTGGATATTAGAAAAAATTTCTTGACAGAAGGAGTGGTTAAACATTGGAACAGGCTGCCCAGGGAGGTGGTGGAGTTCAACCATCTGGTTCTTGTTCAGAAGACAGGGAGATGAGGTGCTACAGTCAGTGGTTTAGGGATTGTAGGGTAGATGGTTGGACTTGATGGTTTTAGAGGTCTTTTCCAGCCTTGATGATTTGTAGGGTGGGTGGTTGGAGTTCATGACCTTAGAGGTCTTTTCCAGCCCTGGTGATTCCATGATTCTATGCCAAGGTGGGCACCCTTTGGGCCTGGATCTGCAGCCCTCACTTTGGCTGTGCTGACACCTGGGTTGGGAGCAGTGAGAGATGGTGCTGGAAAGTGAGATACTTTGTGTGAACAACCAAAAAAAGAGATCAGGAGCCTCTTTGCTAGGCAGCAGCTCTGCCACATTGGGCACCAGAACCAGGGGACCCAGCAGCCCTGAGAAGTGTCCATCAGTGGCACCCACAGGAAACCAGCAGCTCTGGAAGCAGGGTCACACTTGGAATATTCATCTTGGTGCTCATGATTTGAATATTTCCTGCTGGGCTGTGGCTCTGGAAGGGCCACAAAGGCAAAGAGGTTGCAGTGGATGCTTTTCATGCCCTGATGGAGCCTTCCAGGTGTTGGCATCTCCCTTGCTTAGTCCAAGGGCTGAAGCAGTTAAAGCCAGAGCTGGAATGTTAAGCTTGGTGGCCTATATATGCCAGGATTGCTCTTTGATGTTGAATTTGAGCTGTAGTACATAGTGTGAGTACGGCTGGGTGTGCATTTTGTATAAATTAATTACAGGGACCTGGCCAGGCAGGCAGAGAGCAGCAGGCAGCACTGCAAATGCTCCAGCCAAGGAAAAACCCAGGTTGTCACACTGGGTACAGCTCTAACTAGATGAAATTCAAGATGTGTGATGGATAGAGGGGTTTGGGCCAGGTAGTTTAGTCATCTCCTCTCATCTTGCATCTTCCAGAGGTAGCACTCAGCTCATTTTCTGTAGCATCTTTCAAAGGAAACACTGGGAAATGTTTCACTAAAGGGTGAAAACTGGAGCCAGCAAGTGTCAAAACACCCCACAGGGACAACCTCAGATGCAGAGCAGAAAGGGACTGAAAAGAGAGCACTCTTGGATGCTCAAAGAGGCTCAGAGCTGCACGTGTAGGCAGAGGGAAAAGCAGCTATGGGGTAACAGCAAAAAGAAGTGTGGAATTTTGAAAAGAAGGGTGGAAATCCAGAAGGGTGTGGGAGGCTGCTGAAATGGCAAGAAAAAGAAGGGAAAAAATATTGCTCTGCCTTCTTGTGACCTTCTTTTACAGCAGGTGGGGTTTGTGCCCATCCTGCTCAGACAACAGAGCTCCTGCAGGAAACTTTTGGAGGTGCTGGAGCCCCTTGCAGTGATACCTGGGTGCACATGGGCACCTTCCAACTCTTTCAGATGACACTTTGGAAATAGCTGGTTGTCTTTCATTTTTTGTTTTGTTTTGTTTTGCTTTTTCTTCTTCCTAAAAATGCCATTTTGGCAAAAACATTGAGAATGTCTTCTGCCATCTCCACTTAAACTTGAAGAAAATGTCTTTATGTTTCTATTCCAATGGCACTTTATTCTTCTACTTAATAGGGCAGACACAAAATTATTTAAAAGACAGAGTTTCAAAGGCAACACGTTGCAAATCCTTCACCCCAAACAACAGGTTTCTGAGATTTCTTGGAAAGAAGAACAAAAACTTCATGACAATCTGGAGCCAACTTTCTAGGCCTTATGGCTTTTCACAGAAAGCATAATTTTCTCAACAGATTTTTGTTTTTTTTAAATCTTTTTCCCTGCAATGTCCATCCATCTGATTGTGCTGTAACCTTGAGAGAAAGCAGCCTGGAGCCCCTGACCCCACACCAGCTCTTCCCTTCCCACACAAAAAAAAGAAAAAGGTTACTTTTGAAAAGGTTTAAAAGTTACCTGTTAAAACAGCTCAGATCTTCTTCTTGGTGAAGACAGTGTCCCTGTTAGTGTCTTTACCTTCCAGCCTCACCTCATGGGCAGAATTAGGTCCATCCCTAAGGAGTGATCTCATCTCAGGCAGCAGATGTGGCCTCTCTGCTTTCTCTTCTATTGCCTCTCCATATGCTGCCCCTGGTTTCTCCTGGGCAAGATGCTCCCACCCATACCCATTATGGGTATTACCAGAACTGGCTCTTGCTGGGTAGATGGGGCCAGGGCAGAGCAGGAGGCAGTGTCACCCGTGGGCTTTACCTCCTCCCTCTGGGTTCCCAACCATCCCTGGGGAAAAACAAGGAGCCAGCATTGCTCAGGGCACAGACAAACCCTCTGAGCATGGCAGGGCTTGTTCCACAGCCTAACAGAAGGGAAGTGTCTGCACTCTGGGTTCCCATCCTGCCTCCTCCCAGTGTGTGTTTTAATGTCTCCATCACTGCACAGAACAGCCCCTGCTGATGGATCTGCCTTTCCACATTCCAGAGGCAGCACACTGAGCAGGCTGTCCTCTTTGGAAATGCAGAAGGCAGGCTGAGGTTTCACAAACACCACTCCTGCTATGCATTTCACCTCAGAGTCCACACTTACACAAAGGTTTTGTCCCATGTGAGGAAGGAGGCTGCCAGACCTTTCTCCCTTTCAGATGCTTCCCCTCCAGACACCCATGAGCACAGCTCAGGAAGCATCCTGGGTCACCATCTCCCTTAGAGCCCCCAGAACTCTCTGTCCCACTCTCTTCGAGTCAGCCCCCTTCCACTGATTCATCAACAATTTCAGGACATTCCTAAGGGACAGTGCAAATTTTTCCCTTTCATCCAAGTGCCAGGCTCCAGCCAGCTCAGGCAGGTGCCTGTGGTGAGCTCAGCCCTCTCCCCACTCCCCTCCTCCCTGCCTTTATTTGCACAACCCCCATCCTGGTGTCCCCTTGAGGCCCACAGCTCAGAGTTTGATTTTCATCCTTCCTTCTCCACCACCTGAAGCTCCCAGGGGACAGAGAGCTGGTGACTCTGAACTGTTCAGTTCCCTCTGACCTGTCCCAAGTCACTGGTGCCTGCTAGAGGTGCTGAGGTCAAGGTCTGATTATAGAATCATAGAATCATAGACTCATAGAATCATAGAATCATAGAATCATAGAATTGGCTGGGTTGGAAGGGACCTCAGAGCTCATCAAGTCCAACCCTTGATCCACTCCCCCCGTGGTTCCCAGCCCATGGCACTGAGTGCCACATCCAGGCTCTTTTGAAATATCTTCAGGGATGGAGAATCCACCCCTTCCCTGGGCAGCCCATTCCAATGGCTGATCACCCTCTCCATAAAGAAATTCTTTCTAATGTCCAACCTAAACCTCCCCTGGCACAACTTGAGACCTCTTGTGCCCTCTTGTCTTGCTGAGAGTTGCCTGGGAAAAGAGCCCAACCCCCCCCTGGCTCCAATCTCCTTTCAGGGAGTTGGAGAGAGTGATGAGGTCTCCCCTGAGCCTCCTCTTCTCCAGGCTGAACACCCCCAGCTCCCTCAGCCTCTCCTCATAGGATCTGTGCTCAAGTCCCTTCACCAGCCCAGTTGCCTCCTTTGGACCTGCTCCAGGACCTCAATCTCCTTCCTGAACTGAGGGGCCCAGAACTGGACATAGGACTCAAGGTGAGGCCTCACCAGCGCTGAGTACAGGGGCAGAAGCAGGAGCAGATTCTTCCCCTGCACCAACTCACTTGGAAAAAAAAAAAAAGAAATAAATATGCTCCCGAGACCAGATTTCTCCCGAGTTTTACAGGGAATTGTGTAACAGTCCTCGGAACCACACGAGAAGAACCGAGGCCCATTTGTATTGCAGGGAAGGACCCAGACGGTCTCGCTGCTATTCCCACTTCTCCCTAGCCCTCCGAACATCCTCAGATGAACCATTCCTCTGGCAGCTTCCCCGAGGGATGGGTGGGGTGAGGAGCCTTTTGTTGCTCCCACGTCCTCATTTATTTCCCTCGGTTCATCCCCATCCCCCTTTTCCCAGGCCCTGGGACGCTGCTCTTTGTTCCCAGGCACCGCGCTCACAAAACGAACCCAGACAGAACACACCGGTGACCCACTCGGCAAGCAGCCCCCACCACGGCTGCGGACCGGTCCCGGGGCGTGCTGCCGGGACCGCCCCGTCGGTGGGGAAGGCGGTGTCGGTGTCGGAGGCCGGTCCCGCCCGCGGTGGGCCGGCCCGGGCGGGGCGGGCGAGCGCGGTAAAGGCTCCGCGGGGCGGGGACCGGGCTCAGTCTTGGGTGTCTGCAGGTTGCGGGGCTGCTGGTTCCTTCGCTCCGGATTGCTTTGCCCATGGGGCATCCGGGCCGAACCGTCGGGACCCGCGCCCGCCGCCGGGACGTGCGCTAAAGCGGTGAGTACCGTGCGCGCCCTTCCGCGCAGAGCCGCGGGTTTTCCCCGCCGCCCATCTCTCGGGGACTCGAGGCTGGGGGGGTGGGGACCCAAGGGAGCGGCCCCTACGGTGGCCCTGCGCCCCTCTGCCCCCGTTTCTCGGTGTCCCCCCCGGAGAGGGGTCTCCGCAGGCAGCGCGGGAGGAGGATGGAGGGATGGATGGAGGGATGGAGGAGGCAGGAGAGGGAGCAGCTCTTTTGCTGGCTGCGCACGGCTGCGGAGGGACCGGCTCCGTCCTGGCCGTGCGTGGTCCGGGTGGGATGGGTGGAGGAAGAGGAGGAGGTGGAGTGCTGCATCCCGGTTGGAATGGAGGCAGTTTATCCCGGGATACGGGGGGACAGGAGCTGTGCCTCCCCGGGAGGTGATGCTCAGTAGGGTCCCTTGGCCGGGAGCTTTGTGGCAAAGGGTTTCGGCTGGCTGCCCCTCCTCAAAGGGCGGGCAGGGGTCCCATGTGGCGTCTTTCCTGGAAGTGATCCCCTTTTTTTCGCTTGGGAAGTGTCACAGGAGAACAGCTGTCCCAAATGGGTGCCTCAGTTGCCTGAAAGCGGAGGTTGTGTCCTGAGCACTTGCATGGGCTGGGGGGACGGTCAGCCTGTTGCCAAGGGTTGGGATGAGGGAGGCTGGCATAGCCACGTTCCCATGGGATGCATCCCTGAAGGTGTGCTGGGAAGCACTGGCAGCAGGGTGGGCTTGGCCATGGGGGATGGGGTGGTAACTTGGGCTGGGAATAGAGGGAGAGAAATGGGGGGTGCCAGAGCTGTGATGCAGGAGGGAGCCAGGACAGGACAGAGCTCTGTCCCTCCCAGAGGTGGAAGGTGAGGTGAGGCTGCTTGGGCACTCCTGTGTCCCTCCACACCCTGGTGTCTGCTCTCTGGAGCCTGGCTGTCCCTGCTGGGGAAAGCAAACCAAGCTGAGGAAAAAGCTGCATCTTATTCAGCACCTGCTCTTTGCCCTGCCCCAGCAATCCCTGGAATTGGAGTCCTCTGAGCTTTTCCTTTACCTGCAGAATGTCCCTGTCCCTTTTGCAGCTGCCTGAGAGACAGAGCCAGCAAAGCCCAAGCTGCAAGTGATTAATCAGGTCCCATTTCATCCATCTCCTCTGCCTGCAGAGTTATAAATGCCAGCAGCAACCAAAGTCTTGTTGACATTAGGGCTACCACTGGTGAAGCTGGGCCATGAGAAACGACAGAGTATGCAAAAGCTTTGGCTATTCTGGACCTGGCATAAATAACTTGCTCAGTAACTCTATCTGCACTAAAGCAGAATCTGCTGAATAATGAAGTTCAGGGCCTGGGGATGAGGAAAGTGTTTTTTAAACAAATAAACAGTGGTTACATTTCAGGCAGGGGAGTGTCCCCCCCCCCCCAGGGAGGAAGTTTTCTTAGAAAGGTTTTGGTGAAAAACAAAAATAAACAGCATCCTAACAACTGGGGATGAAGTTGCCTCAATTAGCAGTAATATCTCAGCTGGGTTGCTGGTTTGGGAGGCTGTGAGGGATGCTGTGAACCTGCCCTTCCCTCAGCAGAGAGGGGGTGGGTGCTGCTGGTGGAGGGGAAAAGTGGGACTTGGTTGCTTTCAGATGTGCCCAGTGTCTTTTTTTGTTCTTTGTCTGCTGTGCAGAGCAAGGACAAGGAATCTCCCCTCTGGATATGTGTTTTGTCCCAAGCAGGAGGCTGAAGAGATGGCAGCTGCCATGTAGTCTCCAGGGAAATTTATCCCTCCTGCTTGTGGCCTGTAGCAAGGATTTATTGTAGAGGAGGGCTGGAGAGCATCTCTGGAGACTTGCATCAGGGGCGAGAGGTCTTGGGGGGTGGGGGAAATAATTTATGGGACAATAAAAAAGGGATGTGCTCTACCCTGAGATTTTCTGTCCATTTGGAGCTTCTTGGAGGCTGGGGCCTGATCCAAAGGGAACTGTTTTCCTCTTGCTCTTGACGAGCATTGAGTGCTAAGTGTGCAAAATGCCCAGAGTACATCTGCAGGTGGTGTTCACCTGTCCTGCAGCTCTCTGAAGGTCAAAGTGTTTTAAATGGAAAGGGCTGGGAGGACTTTTTTCCATGTGATGGTTCCGAGCATCCCTTTGAGCTGTTCGGCTCACAGTCTGTGCCTTGCTATGTGTTTGGCAATGCTTTATTCAGGAAGTACCCACATTTCTCATGAGAACTTTTAAATGCTGTTCCAACCCAAAGATTATGGCCCTCTGCTCCAGGCTGCCACACTCCCAGGCTTCCCAGGAGGCTGCAGCTTGACCAAGGGGCTTTTCTGAGCTGGGAGAAGTGAGAAGAGGCCAAGGATGAAGTGCAGAGGGGGTGTCTGTATTCCTAGTACGATGCCTTTTAGTTTACAGGCTCTCCCCTGGCACAGGAATAAAAGCACACGTGCACCAGAAAGATGTTGAGATTGTTTTATGTTCTGCTCCTGGCCTGGTGCCAGGGGGAACAACTTGCAGACCTTGGCACTATTGGGAGGTTATTTATAGAAAGGAGATCTTCTGGGCTTTGTATTTTTGATGTAGGAATGTGAAAACAAATCCTGGGAGGAAGAGACCCAAATCCTGGCCCCCAAGTACATTGGGACTTTGTCCAGACCAGGAAAAACAAGACTTCAGGGGTGACCAGGTGTTCCCTGTTCACATGGCTTCCTGCCTTCCCTTGGAAAACATGGCTTTGATTCTGGCCTGGAGACTGCATGAGTTCCCTCTGTGTTTAAAGAGTTCTTACTCAGGATGCTAAAAGATGTTTTCAAAGACAAATTTAGCTTGAACCAGAGACAACCTGATGGTTTGGGCACAAAGGGAAATAATAAATGACTCTGGCCTTCTGGAGTTCCTTCTCTTTGTGATGCTCTTTGTCATCTGCAAGAGTTAATGCGTCTCTGTGTGCTTCACTGGCCATCTGTGGTGTTGGGTGGTGTGGCTGCCCCCAGATGACAGATGGAGAAAATGAGGCTTGGAAATGCACAAGGTCTGTGCTGGATAACCCACCCTGCAGCAGCCTGCACCAGCACCACGGCTCCCTGTTAAAACCTCAGCATCATATTTTCCCTCTGGGATTCACATTTCCCAGCCTCACCCTGTAAGGGGGGTGTGTTTCAGTTGAGTAAATCTGTATAAAAGTCTTTCTGTCCCCTCTCAGTGCAAAACAGGAACTTGTTGAGTGCATTTGTGCATCAGTTTTGATGGGCAAATCCTCACCTAGGCTGGACCTAAAGCATCTGTGGTTGGACCCTCTGTATTCTGCTTGATCCAGCTCATGTGGTGAAGGCAAGGACCCAAAGGGATGTCTGTAGCCACCAAGTCCGTAAGAAAGCTGTAATCCTGATTTATTCTGTCTGCTGCTCTGGCTGTGAGGGAGGAGGGAGAGGAAAAACACCAAAATGCTTGTAGCAGGGATTGGTGCTCATGGCGAGAGGCTTCTATGATGCTGGTGGTGACACAAACCATGAGCTCCATTTCTGAACGTAGAGGGGGCCAAAATCAGAACCCTGAGCAGAGGGACCAGGAGATGTCTCTGTTCTGTTGGGCTTCCTGGAAGTTTTTGTTGGGGATTTGAATGAAGCTGCTTGAAGTCAAAGCCACTGAGGAGAGGGAGGGAGAGGGTTAGACATGGATGAAGCAGAGATTCTGTGACTCAGTCTCCTGGGGAGTGGTGTCAGGAGGATGAACTGCTGGAGCAGGAGATGTGCACACAGGAGTGTCAGATAATATTGGCCACTGGCAGTCTGTTTGTTTGAAGGGATTCTGTGTTTTGTAGGGAGATTAGTGCGGGAGGAGTCCCCTTTGCAGCTGCTGCAGGCAATAGAGAAATCCCTTCTTTTCTTATGAAAATCAGGCAGCACTTGGAGCGGCAGCCCGAAGGGGCAGGCAGGGTGTAGGCAGGTGCAGGCACACAAAAGCTTGCAGCCTTGCTCTCCTGCCTGGGCTGAGGAAACAAAACAGTTTGAAGCTGTGTCAGCAGCTGAACAAGAATCCTACAGAGCAAACCCACAAGTCTTCAGGAAACTGTGTGCGTGTTTTTGTCTGAGTGCAAGTTCATTCAGTAACCCCTGAGGGCAGCAGAAGGGCTTTTTTTTTTTTTTTTTTTTTTTTTTGTGGTGGTGCCATCTTAAGGAGTGACATAAAAATCTCTGGTGTCTGGTTGTTTGTGGGTTTTGTGGAAAGACTTGAGAAGCTTTTCCAGCTGACAGAGGCGATTTCAGCTCCAGCCCTCCTTGGGCATTGCAATCTCTTTCTGGGCTGGCAATTGTAGAATGTCCCAGATGGCTGTGACAAAGAGGAGGCAGCTTTCCTGAGGTCACTCTGTGCACTTCATGCTTCCTCCCCCATCTTCCCTCTGAGTGCCTTTAATTCATCCTTCCTGGCTCTCTCACCCTGCTGTGTAGGGCATGAACCCATTTAGGGAACCACTTGGGTGCTCCCATGGATGGGGTTGCTGCCAAGCTCTAAGAGATCCATGGGCTGGGGACCAGGCTGGATGCAGGAGCTGTGCAATACAGAGCTCTAGGAAGGAACATGCTATGGAAATGCGGACTGTATTGCCAGCAGTAAAGGAGTTCCAGGAAGGAAGTTCTCTTAGGAAGCAAGTTAGCTTAAGGGTTCATGATTTTCAGTCCCTCTGAGCTATTCTGTTGGAAATCTGATTTTAGCTGCCTACACATCGCTCAGGGTCGATGCTCAGTATAATCCAAGGAGGCAGAGATGCAAGCTGCCTCCTCACACAGGGGAGGGAGGAACTCAAACCCCACAAAACTGCATCCAGAGGAGCTGGGTGGCACTGCTTTTTCAGTAATTTTTTTTTTTTTTTGTGGCCTGGGAAACGAAGTTACTGTAGAATCTGCTTAGTAGCAACAAAGAGTGCCCAAACATTGCTTCACAGAATGTGAAAATCTGCTAGTCAAATGCTCTGCTGAACAGGATTGAGGAATTTAGACTGTCTGTCTGCACGTTACCAGTTTGTTTTGATGGTAAGTGAGAAGAAAATTTAGCTGCCTTGAGTACCAACACTGCTGGTGGAGTTTCTGGCAGTGCTTGGCTGCAGATCTGAACAGCAGGCATCCACAGAGCATCTTCCCCCTCCCGCCCCATTACCCTGCCCACTGCAACCATTTGCTCATTGCTGGGTATGAGGAATGTCTTCTTGCCTTCCGTGCTGGCAAAAACCCAGCAGCTGTACATCACCATGTCCCTTGAACAGTGGCGATGTACACTGCTGAAATCTCTGGACAAGTAGGATACAGTGAGAGATGATGGATGGAGAAATAATAATAAAGCAGTTGAGTTGATCTCCTCCAGCCAGTTTATTCCCTGCTCTGCCTCCCTGTGGGAACCACATGCCTTTTGCAAAGAACATGGGAGAAAAGGGATGAGCCTGCAGTCCCCAGAGCCACTGCTGCATGGGAAGGGCATTACAGATAAGGTGGTGGGGAAAATGTTGATTAAAACCTGACACTTGTATGTCATGGACACTTCTGGGCAGGTGGCTGTGCTATGTGTGTGTGAACACACATACACACCAGCAAAGTGCTGTCTGTGTGAGCATCCAACGTGCTGCTGTTGAACAGGGCTGGTTTTATTGGACCTTGCTGCCTTCAAGGAGGGCAACTGGGCTGGTGAAGGGACTGGAGCACAGATCCTATGAGGAGAGGCTGAGGGAGCTGGAGGTGTTCAGGCTGGAGAAGAGGAGGCTCAGGGGAGACCTCATCACTCTCTCCAACTCCCTGAAAGGAGGTTGGAGCCAGGGGGGGGTTGGGCTCTTTTCCCAGGCAACTCTCAGCAAGACAAGAGGGCACAAGAGGTCTCAAGTTGTGCCAGGGGAGGTTTAGGTTGGACATTAGAAAGAATTTCTTTCTGGAGAGGGTGATCAGGCATTGGAATGGGCTGCCCAGGGAAGGGGTGGATTCTCCATCCCTGGAGATATTTCAAAAGAGCCTGGATGTGGCACTCAGTGCCATGGGCTGGGAACCACGGGGGGAGTGGATCAAGGGTTGGACTTGATGATCTCTGAGGTCCTTTCCAACCCAGCCAATTCTAGGATTCTATGATTCTGTGATTCAGGTCTCTGAGATTTATAGAAGCACTGGAAAGGAAAGGTCCTTAACCAGTTCTTGATAAGTAAAGATGAGACATTTGGCATTTTGGTGTTTTCCATGGTTACTTGAGCCCCTGGTTTGTCAGAGCTGGGTCACTGGCACTTGGCTTCCTGGGTGTTCCTGTTGCCTCTTCCTCACTCGGTGCAGGAGTCAAACAAAGGCAGGGAGTCAGCGTATAGTCTGGCAAGGAGAAGGACTGGTCAGCAGTACCTTTATCCTTTCATCCCTGAGGATTCTCTGGCATGTGCCAGGTGAGATGGACAGAGAGCTCTTTGGCTGTGGGACTCTTTTTCTCTGCTATCCCCCATCAGCAAGGCTGCTGATGCCACACGCTGGCATCCACCTCTTTTGTCTCTGTTATAAAAAGAGAAATCTTGCTTTACCCCCTTAGACTGGCATGTGGCTTGATCAGTAAGAGCAGGTCAGCTTCAGACACAGCTTCTCTGTGTTCAGCAGAAGAGGAAAGAACCCCTTTCCTTGCAGGTTGCTGTCTATCCAGCTTGTTTGTAAGCTAGGTAATATTGTAATGTTTATAATCCTGAAGTGTGACTCCATGCTGTGAGATGGGCAAAAGTGACAGAGTCTTTGGCTAGGATTGGGAAGTGGCAAGTTCATTGCAAGGATCAAGAATTTGCCTTGCCCATCCACATCAGAGCAATTGGGAACCTGGTTCCCTCATCTCCCAGGTTCCTCCTGTGGTCTATGGGAAGAGGAAAACCATTGTAGGAGATGATGCATCCTGCCCTAAAATAGACACCTCTGGGGTATGGGTCACCCTGCCTGTTTCCCAGGGACCCGAAAGGAGGAAGGTGAGGGGTGCTGTTGGTTCATGTGGAATTTAATGCTCTGAGCTCCCCTATGTCCATCTGTGAAATGCTTTTGTTCTGCGTGGGGGACAGGCTGTGTCTGTGTGTGACATAGAATCACAGAATGGGTTGGGTTGGAAGGGACCTCTAAAGGTCATCCAGTCCAACCCCTCCCTGTGGTGAGAAGGGACATCTTCAGCTACATCAGATTGTTCATCCAATAGCCTTTTGTGGAAGCTGGAGGAGCTCTCGGGCATCAGAGGCACTGTCTTTTTCAGTGTTCTTTATATTTATTGCCTTTTTCTGATGAAAGCTTTCTGAAGGGTACTTGTCTGCTGAATGCCCATTGCTGATACATCACATTATGAAATCCAAAAGGAAGGTTGAGATGAAATGTCACACACTTCACAGTTGGGGAATTTAGAGAGCCTTGGTGATCTGTGCATAATTTGGGGCTTGGCAGCTCATGCAGAAACAAACGTGCACATCCACCTGCACGTGTGCATGCACAGAGGTTTTGTTTTTTTCCCCTGAATTAGCAGCAAAGAAAAGCAAAATCAAGTTTGTAGCAGGTCCTGAGGGGGGTGTGGGTGAGCACAGCATCCATGGGGTCTTTGTTACATGGAGAGGCAGCAGCACTGCCAGGCCTATGATCTGGTATTTTGGCTTTCAGGCTTGCTGAACTGAAATTCTGATATTGAATACAGATGGTTTCACTTCCCAATGAAAGGGAAGAGGGAATACCTGTTGCTCCTCACTCTTCTGGGGGATGCTGCAGATTGGTGCCCCCCGGGTGTGTCCCCTGTGTGCTGCCCTGTGAGCAGATTGCAGGGAATTTCTTTTGAGGTGGAATTTCTTTTTGAGATTTTCACAAATCTCCACTGATTTGTGAATTGTCAGGGCCTGCACTGGCTCTGTCAGCATCTTAGAAGTTTCCCACTTCTAAATCTGTGCTCTTCACTCCTCTTTGCCCAAGCTGGGGAATTTTGCACCTAGCATTTTTAGCATTAACCTGTTGCTATAGAAACCTCCGAGGTGTCAGAGGGAGATTTTTACCACTTGGGGATAGGCTACCAAGTAGTTGAAGTCTCTGTTATGTTGAGAGGCCTTCTGCCTCCTGGTTTTGCTAAGCAACTCCCTGAGCCTGTCTGCATGTCTGTGCTGATTTGGAGTCTGAGGAGCCCCAAAGGAGGGATAAACCTGGAGCTGTGAATGCCAGCAGGGCTTAATATTGGCAGATTCTTTAGGGAAGATGTGAGAATGTGTTCCCAAGCTGCAGTGATGGGTCTGAGTGCTGTGGAAGGATGAAAGATGGTAGCAGTCTCTAGGAAAGAAAATGGTTAACCCAGAAGCAGGAGTCAAGGCTCTTACTTCCCAGATTTTTCCTGGCAGGGAATCTGGGATAGACACCTCCCTGTGGCTCCTCTCTCACCTGAGACTAAAATACAAGTGAATACCAAAATCTTCCTCTGATCTGACAGCCTGAGTTGTTTGTACCAGTCTCAAGAGTTCCTTACCATACAGTGGGACCCGAAGTAATTCCACACAAATAAAAGCTTTTCTTTGCATATGTGGAGAAAAAGAATGTATACTTGCTTTATTAGTGTATAATTTATTACTAGTTATTAATGAAGCATATTTATAGAAATATTAGCTCTTCCAGGCTATGGATGTGACCATAGAATATGGGAAATGTTCTCTAATGTAGGGTTGGTGACAACCCAGCTGTTGGCTGGTAGCTGCTTGGCCCATTTCGTATCAGACCTGATTTATAGGACTTCTGTGTTGCAGAAGCAAATTTTATTGCTTGAAGAAGAAGCATGAGTCCTGTGAGTGCCTGTGTGCCTGGGATGCAGGAAATGTCCTGGCTAGCCCAAAAGGCACTCTCCCTGATTAATGCAAATTTATTCATCTGCCTTTTTTCCCCCTCTTTGTGTGTGCATAGACTCCACATCTGCTCATATCATGACAGGCTAGGGGAGAAGAGGAGCCCTTTGTTGTTTTTTTTTTTTTAATAAAATGGGAGGAAAAAAAAATAAATTGATGATAGGGTGTCCTGCAGCAGCTGTGCTCAGGCTGGGGCTGCAAATGAAGGTGCTGTATAGGTCATGAACTTTCTTTTGGTGTGCTGGAGTGGCACATCCCTATTTGTTTCATTTCCCATTTGGTGTCTGTGGGCATGTTGGCAATTTGTAAGCTGTGGTACCGGACTGGAGATAGAGAAATAATGTTGCTGGAGATGTAGTTCCCCTTCTTTTGAGGGATAGTCCACCAAAAAACGGCTTTAAAATCACTGTCTGAGTGGGATACAGGTGGATGCTGTACTCGTGTGGGACTGAATCTCCCAAACTGTAAATCCTTACTTTTTCCCTCTGAGTTCTGAAAGAGATGGAGCTGGAGAATTCTTGGGAATAAAAGGCATCAGCTTCCTGCAGGGTTTGTGAGGGAAAATTGTCAGGTGTCTGGGGGGCGTAGTTAGACAGAAAATCTGGGGAGGTTTGAGGTTGAAGTGGGGTGCTGAGAAGCCTTGGGATCACCCAGGTGCTGATCTGTACTGGGTGGTGTGGTGGGTACAGAGCCTGTCCCAGGGTTACTTTAGGGTAATTAATGGTAGGGCTAATAGGGTTTCTCTGAGCCCCTGTCACTCCTCAGCTCTGAGGCATGGGAGGTGAAGTACAGGGTCACATCAGATGTCCTGTGAAACCAACCTTATTTATCCTGCTTGATTGAAAGGCTTTTCTGCTTCTTTTAAAGTTGCCCTTTTCCAGTAGCAGCTGTTGATTTATTTGTTGGGTTTGGGTGGGTTTTTTCTTGTGTTTGTGTGCGTTTGGGTTTTATTTTTCCTTCTAATGTTTCCCTGTAGAAATGGTCTGCAAAACAGATGGCCCACTGGGCTTCTGGGACTGTCTCCCAGTAACACACCTGTCTAAGGCAGCTGGGAAATGAAGAGGAATTCTCCTCTTTTAATGCCCTTAAATTAAAAAACAACATTTGATCCCAATGCATCTTCCTTCTCTCCATCCTCCCAGCTGGGGAATTGGTATTCCAGCTCCCTGGAAAATTTAACTGCTGGGTGGTGGCCATCTGGGGTGAAGTCCCAGCTGGTCCCAACTGGGTCTCTGCTTGCTCCCCACCCCCACTGTGGGACAGGAAGGAGAAAATCCACCTAAAAGGCTCATAAATGGAGATGAGCATAGGGAGGTTTTCATTCCCAAATGACAGTAATGGGGAAAAAAAACCCAGACAAATTCGACTTGGGAAGGACAAAAAACTAATTAAATCTACAAGGAGAAGGAGAAAACATTACTGCTCCCCGTTGCCACTGCCACATCCACTGGTGGGGTCTCAGGCAGCTTTGTTTTCCATCCTGGTTCTCTCAAAGCAGGACACTGAGCCATGAGGGAAGGTTTGGGGTGATGGATTGCTGTGCTCAGCCCCACTGAGAGCCTCAGAGGTGGGGAGGACAGTGATGGAAGGGATGGATTTGTATGGGATTAATACAGATGGGGGTTGCTAGAGCAGCAGGTTGTACCTTGTGGCTTTCAGCAAGGGATATGGGCTACCTGAGGAATCAGAGGATGTTTTGGGTTGGAAGGGAGGTCACCGAGTCCAACCCCCCTGGCAAAGCAGGATCACCCAGGGCAGCCCACACAGAACACATCCAGGTGGGGTCTGAATGTCTCCAGAGAAGGAGACTCCACCACCTCCCTGGGCAGCCTCCCTCACCCTTAGAATAAAGAAGTTTCTTCTCATGTTGAGGTGGAATAAAGGCACTGAAGTTTCATCTAAAGGGGCAGGGATGAAAGAAGGCCCAGGGATGCTCACAGCATCATCCCTGCAGCAAGGCAACACTTCCAGCTTAGCTTTCATGTGCTCTTTGAGAGGAGATGGGAGTGTGGATATAAGGCTTTCCTCTCGTCTCTTTCTCCATACAAGCAGGACAGCATGGCCAGGCTTGGTCCTGGGAGGTGTTTGTGCACCCAGGCTAGCAGGAGCATGGGCACTGTGTGCAATTATAGCTCCTGGATGAGAAACCAGGAGAGCAAGAGGGTTTTTTCTCCCTCTCTGGGGAAACAGAGCATTTTGCAGCTTCTGGATGCTGTATGACACATCCTGGGACAGGGAAAGGAACCTTCTCATGCTTCCTGCAAAAGGAAAATGGAATCCTATGGACTACAAAATCCTTGAGCTGGGCTATACCTTCCAGACAGTGTGGCTTGGCTCCTGATGATGCTTTTTTTAGGGGGTCAGGGTGTTTCTGTGACCACAGAGCCAGGGGGACAATGGGGGAAAGAGCCTGTGAGGATGGGGGGTACAGGGGCTGAGCCTGCCCAGGGCATGAAACCCTAATGCAGGGAGAGAAGAATTCATGAGAAAGGCTGAGCAGGTTTTGGAAGTTCTTTGCTGCCTGCAGGGGTAACAGGGTAAGTAACAGGGTAATTAACTCTTAAAGCAGGTATGTTGTGCCCTGCTGAGCAGTGATGCTCAGGCTATATGGATTTTCTGAGTGGTTGCTGGAGTTGCATCAAGGCACAGGGTGTCTGTCACCTCCTTAGTGGCTCCAGGGTCAGCTCAGCACCCATCCCAAACAGCACAGGGGGGGCTATGTCTGGCCATGGGGCATGAATAACCTGCAGCTTTGGAGGTGCCTGAAGGGACTATTCATCCATTCCAGGGGGTTTGGCTTTGGAGGTTGTCTGCATGAGGTGACCCAGTGAAGATGCCTTTTGAGTGAGGGCTTTTGCTTTGCCTCTTATTTAGATATAGGGGCTGGAGATGGGACTGCTCTGGTTTGTAGGTTCCTTCTAGGGAGTACCTGGGGTCCCTGTGCCTTTTGGAGCTGCTCAAGGCAGCAACAGGGCTGAGGCAGAGCTGGGAATGAACGTCTGGCAGGAGAGAATTCCTTCTGGGGGTGCAAAGAGCTTTCTGTGCTGATGGGAAGGGAGTCCTGTGTAGCTGGCTGGTAAAAAGGTGAGAAATCTGAAGTTGTTTGGGTGTACAGAGTGTGCCAGACTGAGCAGGAGTGACAGCCACATTGTGCTGCTGGGGTGGCTGGGTGATAATTGTTTTTACTGCCTCAGCATCAGGTTATTTTGGGCTTGATCAAGTTTCACTGGCTGCAAGTCCCTGAGGCTGCCTGACCTGCAGAAACTGCTCTGCCAGAGTCTCTTTTCTCTAGGATGGGGAACTTCAGCCCCTCAGCCAGCCCAGGGGTGGCAGCATATTCCTCTCAGCAAAAAAAATGCAAATTTATTTGTTGTTTTAAGATGCGTTGCTAGCCCAGATTGTGCAGCTGGCATGGACGAAATCCAAAGGGGCACAGGGATAGTGATGTGGTGTTGCAGCAGGTCCTTACTGTATGGATTTCTGTTCTGGGTAGAAATCAAGGCAGGGATTTGGGATGTGCAGTTACAGAAGTAAAGCATGGAGAAAGCTGTACCTTAGGGTACATGGGATGTGAGGATTTTTGTCTCTGGGTCTGCTCCACAATGGGTTTCCTGGGGAAACTTGTGTTTGGGGATTGTATCCACACAGCCTAAGGTACTTGGTGGCTTCCAGGTGTGTTGTTGGGTTAGCCACAGGGGATTTGCCTCATCCCTCAGGATTTTGGGGTCTTGAAGTGTCTGAGGTTGTTGTCACAGTCCGTAAGTATTATTTTATATTTTGGTTGTGAGGAAATATTATCCACTGCCCATATACATCTTGCAAATTGCCAGAGTAACCAGCTTTGTGGTTTAAATGAATTACAGTGGTTTATTCCAGGAAAAATAACACTGAAAGGAGTCTTAGGAAGGGGTTAATAGTGGGAGAAAAACACAGGGAAATAAGTCCTTAAACTGATTTAGAGTTCTTTTTACCTCACTACCAGTATCACCATCTCTTCTCACTGGTTTCACTGGTCCCTTGTCACTGCTGCTCGCAGCTTTTTGTCTCTCTTTTCTCTTTTACTGTTTGCTGCTGGCATGCTGTTTTTTTCTCTGAATTTTTATAGTAAAAAGTTCCTTCTTCTCATCACCTATTACCAGAGGTTGCAAGTTGGTATCCTTGGGTCTTCCCTTTGTATTCAGGTTTTCCCGGAATTCTTGAGTTCTTGTATTTGAGACCAATTTGCATTTCCTGTCTGGCAGCTTTTTCAGGACCCTTTCTGATTTGCACTTTATCTTTTTAGTCCTGACATAGGAGAGGGGGGTGGGGGGTTTGTTGATGAGATTTGCCTGGAGGGTTTGCTGATAGAAATAACTTTGACACATTTTAAACAGAGCAAACCACTCCAGTGCTGCCTCATGCTCCCTTGGATGTAGTTTTGCTGACTGAAGAGACAATTTTAAAATTTTCAGTGTATCCACATGACATTCCACCCCGTGGCTCTTGAGTCACCATTCAAATTCATATCCCATTTCGTGGGGTTATTTTCTATTTGCTCTGTGTCTGAGTGTTCCCTTCCCCCAGCTTTCCCGCTACATATCCAGGTTCTTTCCTGGCTCAAAAATCAATAAATTTAACGTTTGTGTCTGTTTTACCACACATTTATCACAGTTGTTTACTGACAGCTTCTCTGCATGATCAGGAGCAGACTGAGCCTTCAGATGTGAGGGAAACAAAATCTTGGATCCCAATCAGGTAGGCAGCAGCCTGATGCTTGCCAGAGCCAAGGATCATCTGTGGATCCTATCCCGAATCTCCTGGGGTTTCCAAAGTGAAGATGGCAAGGCTGTTGTGAGATTGTGAAACATCAGGATAAGGAAACTTGTAGCTAAGAAGAAGGTAAAAGTGGTGGAAAAGTTATCTTTCCCTTTTTTTGGCTGCTCTTGCTCTTCTTTGTCTGCCCCTGACCTCTGCATCCCCCTTTTCTCTCCCCATGTGTTTTGCCCCAGGCTTTCTCCCTGCCTCTGGAGCCAAGTGGATATGGGGCCCAGAGCAGCTGCTATGGACCTGGCACTGTCCCCACTGGCAAAGAGAAAAACAGAGCCTGGAAAAACAGCAGAAGAGCTGGATAAATGAGTTATAGCTACTGAGGCTTGCAAGGGAAAATGGTCTGGGCATCAGCCCAGCTGTGAGAGCCTGGCACAGCTCAGCTGCCATGCTGAGTGTCCCCTTCATGGCCTCAAATCTGTCCCCCCCTTGTGCTGCTGCAGAGCTGGAGAACTGTCCTGGGCTTTGCCAGGATGCTCCAGGGGAACTCCAGTATTGTAAGAGGACATTGCTGCAGGTTCAGACAGACAGATGAGTGGTTCTTGAGCTCTTGTCCCTGACAGATGCTTAGGCATGGCAAGAGCCCTGTTGGGCTGCTTCAGAGGACTCCCCTGCACCTTCTTGCTTAACTCTTAGTCATAACAACTCAAAGTAGGCTCAAGATGTGGAGTTGTACTGACTTGAGAACTATAAAAAACAGGGTAGCAGGAGATACTCTCTCCCTGGGCTGGATGTGGTAGAGCTGAACAACCCTGTGGCCAGCTGAAACATATAAATGTTTCACTCATTGTCCTGGCCTGACTCCTGTTCATTTTCTCTTCCTCTGCTGGAAGACTGGAAGTGCCCTCAAGCTTTCCATGCAAGAGGTACCATAGTGTCACCTCTTTAATTTGAGCACCACTGGGGATGGCAGTGCCACCCAAACAACATGCAGCTTAGCAGGAGGCAGCATCCCTGTCCCCAGGGCACCCTGGGGCGCCTTTCCTCACATGTGGGCAGGAGAGCACCCATCAGCTGCTCAGCAGCAGCTTGCTGAAGCTGTAGGCAGTCATTGCAATTAACAAATTTGCAGATGACACTAAATTGGGGGGAGTGTGGATCAGCTGGAATGCAGGAGGGCTCTGCAGAGGGACCTGGACAGACTGGAGAGTTGGGCTGATCCCAACGGGATGAGGTTCAACACAACAGCCCCATGGGGAGCTCCAGGCTGGACACAGAGTGGCAGAAAGGGACCTGGGAGTCTGGATTGCCAGGAAGCTGAAGAGGAGCCAGCAGTGTGCCCAGGTGGCCAAGAAGGCCAATGGCATCCTGGGCTGGCTCAGGAACAGCGTGGCCAGCAGGTCCAGGGAAGGGATTCTGCCCCTGTGCTCAGCCCTGGGGAGGCCACAGCTTGAGTCCTGTGTCCAGTTCTGGGCCCCTCAGCTCAGGAAGGAGATTGAGGTGCTGGAGCAGGTCCAGAGAAGAGCAAGGAGGCTGTGAAGGGATCCAGCACAAGTCCTGTGAGGAAGGGCTGAGGGAGCTGGGGGTGTTGAGGCTGGAGAAGAGGAGGCTCAGGGGAGACCTCATCACTCTCTCCAACTCCCTGAAAGGAGGTTGGAGCCAGGGGGGGGTTGGGCTCTTTTCCCAGGTGACTCTCAGCAGGACAAGAGGGCACAAGAGGTCTCAAGTTGTGCCAGGGGAGGTTTAGGTTGGACATTAGAAAGAATTTCTTTCTGGAGAGGGTGATCAGGCATTGGAATGGGCTGCCCAGGGAAGGGGTGGATTCTCCATCCCTGGAGGTTTTTAAGAAGAGACTGGATGTGGCACTCAGTGGTCTGGGAACTGCAGCGGGAGTGGATCAAGGGTTGGATTTGGTGATCTCAGAGGTCCTGGATGATTCTGTGATTCTGGGAGCTTGAGGTGCCTGTGGGAAGGGGGTCTGGTTCCTCTGGGACAACCCTGTCTGCTGTCTGCTGAGCATCAGTGTGTGTACAGTGGAGCTGCAGAGATGCTGGGGAAGAGCTGTGGAGGTGGGGAGAGATGGAGCTCTCCTTAGAGTGGCACCAGTGAGGTTTCTGTGCACCACAAAGCAGGATCTGCTGGAATCGAGTGCTGAGCAGCTCAGTGAGGATGCTGGAAGGAAAGAAAAAAGGATTTTGGAGGAAAAAAAAACAAAAAACGTTCTCTTTTGACTCTACATGGGCACTGAGAGCTGTGGTGGGGAGGAGGAATTGGTATTTTATGGTGATTGAGCTGCACAGCCCCTGGGATGCTCAGGAGCCAGATTAAGGAGAGGAGAATCTCAGGAGAAGGAGGAAGTGGAGGTGATCCTTGGAAATGCACCAGCTAATAGAAAACATCCTTCTGAATTGTCAGTCTGTCAGGACACATTAATGTGAGCATCATGTTTCCAAATCCTCAGCATCCCCTCTCTGAATGTCTCTGACTTCATGCTAATGCATCCCTTATCTCAGCATTCATTAATATTCAATATTCCTGAGGCTGCCTCTTTCTGTGGAAGGTGGGGAAAATGGGATGTGGGGCCGTGGTGTGGGTTTAAGAACCAGAATGACCTTTAGGGGTTGTTTTCTTGGCACTTGTACCAGGCCTGTGTTGGTCTGGCTCTCAGCCAGTGTTTTTCCACAAATTAGTGGAATTTCTTAACGGGAGAGCAGTGCTAATGATGGGGATAAATTCCCAACTCCTGCCCTGAGAGCAACTGGCAAGCAACCCATGAAGGCAAATCCTGATCTTCAGGCCTATGAGCAGCTGCAAAGCTGCTCTGTAATCACTGAGCTGCTCACTGCTGGCTGCACTGGGGACTCACAGAGGCTTCGTCAAGCCCTCACCACCACCCTTTGCTTCTTGCCCTCAGGAGAGATTTTCTGCATCTGAAGATGTCTTCTTCTTCCCCTGTTTTTTTTTTTTCCCCTATTTATTTATCTATTTTTAAATTTTTATTCTGTATTTTATTCTGTATTTTATTTTTATTTTATTTTTATTTTATTATTTTATTTTTATTTTATTTTTACTTTTTTATTTTTTATTTTTTATTATTTTAATTTTATTTTTATTTTATTTTTAATTTTTTAATTTTTTTACTTTTTATTATTTTTATTTTTATTTTTATCATTTTAATATTTTATTTTTTATTTTTATTATTTTATTTTTATTTTTATATTTTACTTTTTACTATTTTATTTTTATTATTTTATTTTTATTATTTTATTTTATTTCTATTTTTTATTTTTTATTTTTTATTTTTTATTTTTTATTTTTTATTTTTTATTTTTTATTTTTATTTTTTAATTTTATTTTTTATTTTTTAACTTTATTAATTTTTATTTTTTATTTTTATGATTTTATTTCTATTATTTTATTTTTAATATTTTATTTTTAATTTTTATTTTATTTTATTTTTATTTTTTATTTTTATTTTTTATTTTTATTTTTTATTTTTGCTTTATTTTTTATATCTCTATTTTATTTCTATTTTAATTCGATTTTACATATATTAATTTTATTTATTTATTTATTTTATTATTTATTTTTATTTTTTCCCCCTCACTTTCTCTCTCCCCTCCCAGCTCCAGCCCTTCTCATCTCCTCTTCTCTCTTTTCTCCCTCTCTCTCTATTTATTTATATTTTAATTCTTTTCCCTCCCCTCCCATTCCTCTCCACGAGGACAGAGCAGGATGTGTTCAAGCTTTTCCCAACCAGGAGGCTCCAGAGGTGCCCCCCTGGGGCACTCAGCCCCCAGGCCCCTTTTGGGACCTCAAATCTCCCATCCCTGGAAGGGCTTTGGTGACCCAGGCCCAGGAGTAGGAGGATGCTTGGGCCCTCATTTCCCCAATTTTTGGGGAAGAATTGTGCAAAAATGTGCAGCCCAGCCCAGGGGAGAGTGGCCACATAAATATTCAGCATCTTTTCAGGGCTGTGAGGATTTTCCTGACAGCCTTGCAGTCCTCCCCGTGTCCCATGGGGACAGGGAAGGGATCAGGGATGGTCCTGAGGCTCAGTGTGGGAGGGGAGGATTCAACCAAGCTGAATCCTACAAATTTTTCCCCCAGCAGCTGCCTTCTGAGCTTCTTTCCTTGCCCTTGGCATGAGTGTGCAGCTCTGAGTGGTTGGGTTCATCCTGCAGTCCAAAAGTGGGATTTGCAAAGCCCTGAGAGGCTGGAAAACTGTTTGAGTCTTTGCCTAGACTGCCAAAAATAACCAGCACCTTCTTTCAGTGCCCCTAAAGACATGAACTCTTTAATAAAATTGTCAGTCCAATAAAACTAATTAGTAAAAAAAAAATAAATATATAGATATAGATATATGGATACATAGATATATATAGAGAGAGATATATGGATATATAGATACACAGATATATGGATATATGGATATATAGATATATAGATATAGATATATGGATATATAGATATATGGATAATACATTGATATATGGATATATAGATATATAGATACATAGATATATGGATATATAGATAGATACATAGATATATAGATATATAGATAGATGTAGGCATAAAAATTAAACCCCTGTTACGCAAAGATGGGAATGAGAAACCAGCTTCAAAACCTTGCAACTGGTCAAGCTTAACACCAGGGATTAAATCAGGGGGGAATCTGGATTTTCTTTGGCCCCTGCAGGAAATCAAGCAGTGCACAGTCACCCTGAGCTCTATAAATTAAGAAAATGTTAAATGATATTAACAGAATCTCTGCATTTTTGCCTTCTGCACTTCCCTTGCAATCCACTCTTCTGTGGAAGGCTGCAGGTTGGTTTTCTTTAGGAATAATAAACAGTTTAGGAATAATAACAATAATAAACAGAATAATAAACAGTTTATTATTCTTTAGGAATAATATTCTTTAGGAATAATAAACAGAAACAGGAATTTCTTTATTCCTAAAGAAATGTTTCCTTAGGAGTTACCTGGAAGGGCTGGACCAGATGATCCTTGAGGATCTGACATTTTATGCTTCCATGCTGCTTTAGTTATGGAAAGCCATGGGAAGCCTTCCCAGCTCTGGGAATGCTTGACTGTGCTTGCCTGGGCTGGGTGAGTTGTTCCTGGGGAGTTTTGTCTGTGTTGGTCCCTGGAGGGGTGAAGTGGAAAAGGGGAAAATGGAGATAAATTGTAGGAATTGACTTTCTGAACCAAGGGCTTTGTGATAAAAGCAAGACAAGGGGGCACAAGAGGTCTCAAGTTGTGCCAGGGGAGGTTTAGGTTGGACATTAGAAAGAATTTCTTTCTGGAGAGGGTGCTCAGCCATTGGAATGGGCTGCCCAGGGAAGGGGTGGATTCTCCATCCCTGGAGATATTTCCAAAGAGCCTGGATGTGGCACTCAGTGCCATGGGCTGGGAACCACGGGGGGAGTGGATCAAGGGTTGGACTTGATGAGCTCTGAGGTCCCTTCCAACCCAGCCAATTCTAGGATTCTGTGATTCTAAGAGTGATCATGGAGTGATTCCATGGGGTTTTTGGTACCTCTGCCTTTTTACCACCATACAGGTGGAAGTTCTCTCTCTCACTTTGTCTTGTTCTGACCCCAAAAAGGTGGCATTTGTGTTTTTTGCTTGCTCTCATCCCCCAAATCCCAGAAAGCAATTTCTCCTCGAGGAAAATCCTGCCTCTGGCTTCTTGTTCTCCTGGGGCTGCTGATCCTGAGGCTGCAGCACCCGGGGAGAGAGGGACAAATGGATGAGTGTGTGGTGTTTGTTTGGGGTGTGTGGCACAGAGCAAGGCAAAAGGCAAAGCATCATTAATGACTTTAATTGCCCTCATCTGGGAAGCATTTAATTTGCCTGCTCTGGGAAACAGCAAAAAGGTACCTGGGGTGTTTCCTCGTGCGGGGATGGGGAGAGACTGTGGTTTGTAGGTGCAAAGCTCCAAAGATAACATGACCATGGGAAAGCCACATTGCTCTGTTTTTTGGGGGGGATTTATTTGTTTGTTTATTTTAAATTTTTGTTTATTTTACTTATTTTTTTATTTTTAATTGTATTTATTTTTATTTTATTTCTTATTTTATTTATTTTTAAATTTTATTTTTAATTTTATTTTTAATTTTATTTTATTGTTTTATTTTATTTTTATTTTATTTTAAAATTTTATTTTATTTTTTATTTTAATTTTTTAATATTTTGTTTTGTTTATTTTTTATTTATTTTTTATTTTAATTGTATTTTTATTTTTATTTTATTCTATTATTTATTTATTTTTAAATTTTCATTTTAAAATTTTATTTTTTATTGTATTTTTATTTTTTATCTTATTTTTATTTTTCATTTTTAAATTTTTATTTTTTAATATTATTTTTTATGTTTATGTTTATGTTTATTTTTATGTTTATTTTTTATTAATTAAAAATTTTTTATTTAGTATTTTTTAATATTTTATTCTATTTTACTTTAATTTTATTCTTCTTCCCTCCAGCAGATCCCAGCATCAGTGGAGCCCCCCTTGCCATGCCCCCCCATAGCCTGCCTCCCTCTCCCAGGACGATGCGGAGCATCCTGCCGGCCTAACAGCAAGATTTTTATCATTATTTTTTTGTCTGCCCAAGCTTCCTCAGAAGATTTCATGTGAGGGCAGAGCCTTTCCCCACCAACCCCTGTCCCTTTTTCCACCGCCCCCTGTCAGGGGGTTCCAGCACCATGGCGGGCAAGCAGCCCCCCCCCCTGATGAAGAAGCACAGCCAGACAGACCTGGTGAGCAGGCTGAAGACACGCAAGATCCTGGGGGTCGGTGGGGAGGATGATGATGGCGAGGTCCATCGCTCCAAGGTGAGGGGCAGAGGAGAGGGGGGAGCCCTCCTGGAGGACTCGGGAGACACAGGAGGTGGGGGGGTTTCTTTTTACTCAGCATCTGATTTCTGCAGCCTCTTTTGGGGCTCCCAGCAGCCCTGACATGAGCTGGGGTGGGACAGAGCGATTCTGTTTAATATCTTTATAGATGATTTAGATGAGGGGATTGAGTCCCTCATCAGCAAATTTGCAGATGACACTAAGCTGGGGGGAACTGTGGATCAGCTGGAAGGCAGGAGGGCTCTGCAGAGGGACCTGGACAGACTGGAGAGTTGGGCTGATCCCAACGGGATGAGGTTCAACACAACAACCCCAGCAAGCTGACAGCAGGAAGCTGAACATGAGCCAGCAGTGTGCCCAGGTGGCCAAGAAGGCCAATGGCATCCTGGGCTGGCTCAGGAACAGCGTGGCCAGCAGGTCCAGGGAAGGGATTCTGCCCCTGTGCTCAGCCCTGGGGAGGCCACAGCTTGAGTCCTGTGTCCAGTTCTGGGCCCCTCAGCTCAGGAAGGAGATTGAGGTGCTGGAGCAGGTCCAGAGAAGAGCAAGGAGGCTGGGAAGGGATCCAGCACAAGTCCTGTGAGGAAGGGCTGAGGGAGCTGGGGGTGTTGAGGCTGGAGAAGAGGAGGCTCAGGGGAGACCTCATCACTCTCTCCAACTCCCTGAAAGGAGGTTGGAGCCAGGGGGGGGTTGGGCTCTTTTCCCAGGCAACTCTCAGCAAGACAAGAGGGCACAAGAGGTCTCAAGTTGTGCCAGGGGAGGTTTAGGTTGGACATTAGAAAGAATTTCTTTCTGGAGAGGGTGATCAGGCATTGGAATGGGCTGCCCAGGGAAGGGCTGCTCCAGGGCTCCATCCCTGGAGATATTTCAAAAGAGCCTGGATGTGGCACTCAGTGCCATGGGCTGGGAACTGCAGCGGGAGTGGATCAAGGGTTGGACTTGATGATCTCTGAGGTCCCTTCCAACCCAGCCAATTCTGTGATTCTATGATTTTATGATGCTGCCTTGGAGCAGGGATGGGCCCCCCAGCCTGTTGGGTGCATGGGAGCTGCCTGAAAAAAACTTTTTTTTTTTTTGTGGTAACTCTGCCTTCAGACTCCTTGAATCCATTCCTGAAATTGTAGCTCGGAGCTGGTGCCCTATGGCAGCACCAGTGCCCACCAGCTGGAGCCTGGAGCAGTGATTGGAGCAGCAGTGCCCGTGGTGCCTCTTGGAAGAGCCCTGAATTACAAATGAACAATAATCTTTTTTAGTGAAATACCAGCAATGTGAGCCTGGCAGGAGACCTGTCTTGGATGCTCGGTGACAGTGCCTGGCTTCTGCATCTGTGTGGAGAAAAAGCTCTCTGAGCTCTCTCCAGCCCAAAGGTCCCCCAGTACCTTTCCCTGCTGCTGGGTTCTGTACCCTTCCCACCCGTGGGGTTGGGGAAGTCGTGGTTGGGCAGTGGGAACATGAGAGTGGGGTGGGTACTGTGACACCCCAAGGGCTCTGCTGGAGCCTGTGCTCCATTGGGATGTAGTGTGTGTTTCCTACTGATGTAGGTGAAGTTAAATAAAACCCAGGCCATGCCGTACATGGCTGATCCTAGTAGAGGCTTCATTTCTTCATGGAAGTGGAGGCAACCATCATCAGATGTTGGCACCAAGGGCTCAGAGATTAATTCCTCATCCTCATGGTCTTCCTTCCAGCCTTCTTAGAGAGAAAATCCCAGAGGGGGTTAGGTATGTGGTTTGAGGTTGGTGAAAGGTCTGCTCAGTCACCTCGTGCCTCTTATTTGAATTTCAGATTAGCCAAGTCCTGGGAAATGAAATCAAGTTTGCTGTCCGGGAACCACTTGGGCTCAGGTAAGGTACTGGGACACTTTGGAGCTGAGTCCTCTGAGGTCCCTTGGCCAGAGCATCCCTGACAGCTCTGCTGCCATGCCAGCATCCCTGCTCCTTCCAGGGGCTTCTCAGGAGCCACGGATCCAGCCCAGCCCTGGTTCCAAGCCCCTCAGACTGGTGCTGGGAACTCAGTGGGTGCAGGCAAGGCTGGAGGAGCTCTGGTCTCATGTCTGGCAGGATGGTGCATGTGTGGGGACCCTCCCTTGTGACTCTGCCAAGGGGATTGTAGGCACTTCTCTCTTTATGTGGGATTTCAGCTCCAAAAGGAGCTGGAGCCAGGAAGGGCAGGAGGGGACAGATCTTCAGCAGGAGGTTTGTGGCTGTGTGAGGGGAGAGGGTGAAAGCTGATGGCCCAGCAGGCAGCCAGGAAGGCTTTGCCAGGTACAAGTGATGGGGTTATCCCTGTGTCACACCAGGTCTTCTCTCTTCCCTCCTGTGCAGGGTCTGGCAGCTGGTTTCCGCCATCATGTTTTCTGGAGTTGCCATCATGGTAAGTGAGGGAGGTGATTCTAGACACTGCCAGCTCCAGGCTTCCAGAGAGGTTTTACAGGTTTTTATCCCCTTCCCTTGCCTCCCTGGACTACCATTGTTTCCTCCTGCAAGCCCTTTGCCCTCGCCCTGTCTCAGGGCTTTGCCAGCAGAGTCCTGGGCTGGTTGTTCCCATGGCTGGAAATCTGTTTCATAAGCCACACACTGGCCACAGAAATGGCTGTGAAGCCAGCAGCTGGCACACTGCTGCTTCAGCCTCCTTCATCTCCAGTTTCCTGGCCTGTGGCTCCCATCTCTTGTCACCATCAAGATGTCCCATCACCCTCTCATCTCAGAGGTGCTGCTGCCCTCTGCCTGAGACAGCACTTTTTCTGTGTTCCTGGCCTGTGCAGGCTGCTGAGTCTCTCCCTGTCCTGGTTTGAGCCAGCATAGAGCTAATTTTCTGTCCCTCTGCCAGGCCCTGGCTTTCCCTGACCAACTCTACGATGCTGTCTTCGAGGAGGAATCCGTGAGCAGCAAGACTCCCGTCCGGCTCTATGGAGGAGCCCTGCTCAGTGAGTGCCAGAACCCCTGCCCCAGGCCAGGATGGAAGGAGGGTGCAGGGTTTTTTTGCTCAGCAGGACAACTGGAAGTGCTGGATTGTCTCCAGAGAAGGGCCAGGAGTATGCTCAGAGGGCTGGAGCAGCTCTGCTGTGAGGACAGAGGGAGAGAGTTGGTGTTGTTCAGTCTGGAGAGAAGAAGGCTCTGAGGAGACCCCATTGTGGCCTTCCAGGGGCTGAAGGGGCTACAGGAGAGCTGGGGAGGGACTTTTTGTATGGGGATGTCATTACAGGACATGGGGGAATGGATTTAAACCAGAAAAGGGGAGATTGAGGTTGGAGATGAGGAAGAAATTCTTTGGGGTGAGGGTGGTGGAGTCCCCATCCCTGGAAGCATTGAAAAGGCATTTGGAACTGGTCCTTAAGGACATGGGTTAGGAGTTGGCTGTGGTGTTGGTGCAAGGTTGGGCTGGATGAGCTTGGAGGTCTCTTCCAAGCTAAAGATTCTGTGCTGAGCCCCTGTGCCAGGTTTCCCAGGGAAGCTGTGGCTGCCCCATCCCTGGCAGTGTCTCAGGTCAGGTTGGATGGGGCTTGGAGCAACCTGGGCTGGTGGGAGGTGTCCCTGCCCATGCAGGGGGTTGGCACTGGGGGAGCTTTAAGGTCTCTTCCAACCCAAACCATTTTATGAGATATTCAAGTTGAGGCTTGAGGAGGCTCCAAGCAACCTGATCCAGTTGAGGGCATCCCTGCTTATTGCCGGGGGGAGGGTGGCTGGAGATCCCTTCCAACCCAAAATTATCCAATGATTTGATGATTCTCCTCCTCTGGGGGGGTTGGGATGGGTGTTGTCCCCTTTCCCAAGGATCTCCTCCTGATGCTTCTCCCCTGGCAGGCATCGCCCTCATCATGTGGAACGCGCTCTACACAGCTGAAAAAGTCATCATCCGCTGGAGCCTGCTGACTGAGGCCTGCTACTTCACTGTGCAGTTCCTGGGTGAGTGCCTGCCCTTGCCCAGGAGGGAAGAGGCCAGGAAAGATAGGGCTGCATTCTGTTGTCCCTCCCCACTCCGGAGAAGGGAGGAGTAGAGGTGTGCAGGTGGGAGCGGAGGGAAAAAATCAGAGCGCTGCATTTTGGGTGTTAAGCTGAAGGTTGAAGGAGTTGTGGGGGGGGGGTGGGTGAGGCTCTGGGAGTCACAGTGGGTTCAGCTGATGGGGAGATGGTGTCTCTGCAGCCACAACAGCACCTGATCCCTGCCTGTCCCTATGCTGTGCCTGCCTTGTGCTGGAGATGTCTCTGCCAAGGTAGCTTGGCCTCCCGGAGCATCTTCCCTGCTTTCCATTTTCCTTCCCCATTTCTGCCAGCTTCTGCCTTGGGCTCCTTGCCAAAGGGTGCTCAGGTGCAGGGGAAACATCTGCCATTGATGATTCATCTGTTTTTCTCCCAAAAAACATCTGGCCTTCCCAGCCAGCACTGGTGCCTGGATTCTGGGGCTAAGAACCTGCATGAAAAGCATCCCCCCATGAAAAAGGGGGATGTTTGGTCAGAATAATAGTTCCGTTGGTTTCTGGGGAGCTTGTCTATATTTAACAACTAAATGAGGTTTTTGTATGTGTATGTACCTTTGTGTTGGTACCTTACTATGTTACAAATAAGCTGGTTTAGGTATGGGCTATATTGGTAGCCAAAAAAACCCAGAGATGCTCAGAAAGATGTCGAGTGTGTGGCCTCTGCATGTTTTATAGATGCTGCTACCTTTGAAAAATCAGCACGGAAGTGGTCAAACCATAGCAAGCTCAGGAACACAGAGCTTCCCCAGCTGACACCCAAGCATGCTGAAAACTCACATTTTGCTTGAGTGAGGGTTTGGGGCTGGTGGCTGCCTGAACGTGGGGCTGCCTTTCGAGCAGGGTTTCTGTAAGACAGAGCTCTGGGGACTGTGGGGCTGTGGCCATGCAGTCAAGCTAATAAAGAGCCTCTGCCACTGATTTATTTATCTGTGCATGGGAGCCCTTGGTGAAAAGTTCTGTGTTTGCAAGGCTCAGCACTGGTTTTGCTGGGAAGCTGCGTTAGAGGGCAGCAGAAAACAGCTTTGTGCTCCTTGTCTCTGGTTTTTCATCACTAACCTTGTCTCTCTCCTTCTCCCCCAGTTACCACTTTTTCCCTGGTTGAGAGCAGCCGGATAGCCACAGGTGCTGTGCTCCTCCTGGTCAGCAGAGTCCTCTTCATCCTCATCAGCATTTATTATTATTACCAAGTTGGACGTCGTCCCAAGAAAGTCTAAATCCTGGGGTTTTTGTCAAGGGAAGGGTGGGAGGGGGGGGTTTGTGTCGGTAATTTTGCATTATAATTTTTTTTTTTTTTAATTTATTATTTTTTTAATTATTTTTTTCTCTGGTTAGTCCCTTTTTTGGTTCTAAAAGTGGTTTCCTTCTTTTTTCCACTTACCGGCATGAATCGGGGTGTAACCTGGGGCTGGTGGCATTGCCAGGTGACAAAGGGGGGGTGGGGAGGGGAGGGAAATGGGGAGTAGTGTGGGGCAGGACCCCCCCAGCTCCTCTGCAGAAGGGGGAGAGATTCAGGAGGAGGAAGGCTCAGGGAGGTGTGCAGGCCTGGCAGGCTCAGGGAAAAAAAAAAAAAAAAAAAGCCAATTTCCCAAAGGGGAAGTGGCCAAAGGGATCACAGGCTCTGAACCCGCTGGAAAAAAGCACAAAATAAGAACAGCACATTGAAACCAAATCCCTGAGGAGATGGGGCAAAGGACTCAGCTGCTCCCCTTGGTAAGTTTTGCACCTAGAAAAATGAAAAGGAGGAATCTTGCTTGCTCCTTTTGCAAGGACAGCCATGGGGGCAGTGGAGCAGCTGAAACTCCAGTAGGTGAGAAGTGAAGGAATCAGTCAGAAAGAGCTGGGTGAGCACAAAGGCATCCCCTTGTCTGGGATTTTCTGTGCAGTTTTTAGGCTGGGGGTCCAGTCCCTTCACATTTCCTCCAGTTTCAGCTTTCCTGGTAGCAGCAGCAGCAGTGGGGGGGGATGGAAAAAGGCACAAAATAAAGGGGAGCAATGAATAAGAAATAAGAACAGCACATTGAAACCACATCCCTGAGATGGGGCAAAGGACTCAGCTGCTCCCCTTGGTAAGTTTTGCACCTAGAAAAATTAAAGAGGGAGGAATCTTGCTTGCTCCTTTTGCAAGGACAGCCATGGGGGCAGTGGAGCAGCTGAAACTCCAGTAGGTGAGAAGTGAAGGAATCAGTCAGAAAGAGCTGATGGAGAGCAAGGACATCCCCTTGTCTGGGATTTTCTGTGCAGTTTTTAGGCTGGGGGTCCAGTCCCTTCACATTTCCTCCAGTTTCAGCTTTCCTGGTAGCAGCAGCAGCAGTGGGGGGGGGAGGGGGGTGGGCAGTATCTGATGCTTCAGGTGAGCAGGGGCTGGGGGGCTGCTGTGCTTGGGGTTAATGGGAGAAGAGGGAGGATGGCTCCAGGTGCTTGGGTCAGGGAGAAGCCCTGGGATCTCTGAGCCCCAGCTCTGGGCAGGGCTGTTCCTGTTTTTCCTGATGTGCAGGCATCACTGCTCCTCCTGCCCAGAGGACCAAAGTTTGTAGCATGAAGGTATTTCACCAGGATGAAGAGCAGCCAGGAGCAGGGCATATGAAGGTCTCATTGCCTTCTCTAGCTTAGTCCAGGAAGGACTAAATGTGCTTTAGGACTCACTGGCCAGTTTCTCCAACACCTCTGGGGCTTTACAGCACTGGCTGCCCAACTTCCTGGCGTTTTCCCTGCGGATTATCCCAGTCCACAGCTGGATTTTTTTTGGTTTCCTTTGGACTGAAGCCAGAAGGACTGTGTACAGGATGTGGGCTTCTTCCTCACGTGCTACTGTTGACTGGATCAAAGTGAGCCCTGGAACAGAGCTGACGTCCCAAAATCCCAGGAGAATGGGAGATGCCTACAGAAACAGAAGTGGAGGTGTGAATGGCAGCTCTTGAGCCACTTGGTGAGGCTGGGACCTACAGCTCTTGCTGTTTAGTATCTTAGTAGAGGTAGAAGAAGGTAGTTACTGTCTGTTGTATTAGTGCTTTTGGCATTTAGAAGCAGCTGCATAAATTTGGGACACTGTGTGGGGCACTGTGCCTGCTGGCCATGCAAAATGTTCAGCCAAGAATATTGAAATAGTTGAACCAGGAAACACCATCACAACTGTAGTATTATTATTATTTTTTTTTTCCTAAGAAGAAAATCAACTGAAGAGGCAAGATGCAAGTGGAGGCTAAATAATTCTGGAGCCTCCCAACAACACAGACCTGCCAAGTTACTTTCAGCATGTCCAAAATAGGATAAAACTTCTGTTTAGGAGGGATATTCCTGTTCAGGTGGAAGAGTTGGTCTCTAAGAGGGAAACTTTTTCCTTGTGAGGCAGCAAATGATCAAGTGGAGAGTATATAATAAATCAGAGCAGTGCTGGCTGGGGCATGGCTGGGGCTGTTGCTGTCATCCTGCATGGGCACCTGCAATGGCTTCAGTTGTTTTGGAGTTGTTTTGGCTGTAGTTGTTGGTTGTAGGAATGTGAAGATTGATGCTTTGTGTGTTGGAGGTCAGATGAATGTATACATAGACTGATTGTTGATTTATTTTATTTTTTGGGGGGGATGGTAGGGGGGCAGGGCATTGTGTTTCTAGGAAAGACAAGTAAAACCTACCACAGGAAAAGCGATCTTGGAGAAGTAGAGGGAGGGTCTTCTGAATTCTGTCCTCCCCTCTGTGCTGGCCTCAGATCCTAGGAACTGGGGTTCTGTGGAGCCACCTGGTCAGGGTACCTTGAGATGCCACCCAGCAGGTGTGAGGGATGAGTTACTGCATTATGTGAGAAGACTTCTGGATCAGTTACTGCACTTCTCTGAAGACTTCTTGATGGTTATGTCAGGGGGGAGGTGCAGGTTCAGCTTTCCAAAGGAGTTTTCCATCCCGTGGGGTCAGATTCTTCTGGTCCCTTGCTTAGCAGCAGCCTCTGTGAAACTCAAACTTGTGGCCCACTTCTGGTCCTGCCACTGAACTTCTGCAAAGCTTGGGCAAGGGGCCATGGAGGAGACTTCATACTAATTGTTTGCTAGCCCTGAAAGGGGAGCAATGAGGTTGTTTTATTTCCATGCTTCTTGCTCTACCTGGCTCTAAATGGGAGTGTGTAGAAAGCTTGGAAGTGGACTGGGTCTCTACATCTCTTTTACAACTGGGATGGGGCAAACAGATGCCTGGCAATGGCTACTAAGGGCTGTGTCCCCCCCCCAAAAGGCTGTGTCCCCCTTCTCACAGATCCTATGAGGAGAGGCTGAGGGAGCTGGGGGTGTTCAGGCTGGAGAAGAGGAGGCTCAGGGGAGACCTCATCACTCTCTCCAACTCCCTGAAAGGAGGTTGGAGCCAGGGGGGGGTTGGGCTCTTTTCCCAGGCAACTCTCAGCAAGACAAGAGGACACAAGAGGTCTCAAGTTGTGCCAGGGGAGGTTTAGGTTGGACATTAGAAAGAATTTCTTTCTGGAGAGGGTGATCAGCCATTGGAATGGGCTGCCCAGGGAAGGGGTGGATTCTCCATCCCTGGAGATATTTCAAAAGAGCCTGGATGTGGCACTCAGTGCCATGGGCTGGGAACCACGGGGGGAGTGGATCAAGGGTTGGACTTGATGATCTCTGAGGTCCTTTCCAACCCAGCCAATTCTAGGATTCTGTGATTCTCATCAGCAAGGGGCCCCAGGAGGAAGATACCCAGGCCCACTTGAGGAGGTGAGGTCCAGGTGATCCCAGGAGGTGATCCCAGCTGGCTTGAGGATGGAACTGAAGCAGACCATCTGTTCTGCTGCCAGGAACCACCTGTGGCTGGTTGGGAGTGGGAGTGGGTGGGAAGGGAGAAGGATGCTGAAAGGTTTGTGAGGAGCTGCATCCCTAAGGACAGGAGGACATCACAGCTGCAGGGGGCAGCTGAGCCCATCATTTGGGAGCAAAAGCCTGAGGCATCACTTGAGGCTCTGCTACTGATGTGCTGAGGAAAAAAATTAAAAAAAAAAAGAACATAAAAGCTCCATCTCCACAGGCTTGAGTTTCCTTATCCGTGGAATTGTGAGAAAGGCCTTGGACTGCTGTTGTCTCCCATGGGAGACAGTTTGCCATGAATTCCCTGCTCCCATCATTTGTACAATGCTGGGCAGGGCTGGGAGTCGTGTTCCTCAGAGGGGAGCAGGACAGGACCAGGACTGACTCCCTTTCTCTGTCAGAGATGGACCCAAAAACCTCATGTTCACACAGCCCTCACTTCTGAGGGTGAAGAAAGCTCATCGTTCATCTAACTCTGTCCATTGGCTTCTTTACACCCAACCATGAGATATAATTTGGAGCTGGAAATAAAAAAAAAAAAAATAAAAAAAAAGGAGAGGCTCTGTCTGACCTGAGCTGGGGTTCCCCTTTCTGGTCAAGGGTTTTTACTTGGGGTAAGGGGGCAGGGGAGAATGGGACACTTCAGTTTATACCTCATTTTAGCTGCTGTACCTGAGTTTATTCTTTCTTCTCTGGTAAGAAAGTAACTGTACTTAACACCAAGCAAGTAGTGAAAATTAAAGCCATTTCACTTCACTGTCACAAAATCTTTCCTTTCTTTTTTTTATTTTTTTTTATTTTTATTTTTTTTAAGAAACACACACAAAAAAAAAAAAACGTGCAGAGAGTGCTTCAGGCTTGTGTTCTGGTTTATATTACCAAAAAAAAAAAAATTTCCTTTCATTATAAAAACATTACAGTAGGGAATACAGGATAAATTAGCTCCACTATCTAATAAAAAGAACATTTACAATTTTTTTTTTTATTTTTAAAATAGAGCTCAAACATTATTTCACACGCAGCCCTTTTCCCAGGCATTCAGGACAGTCATTGGAGCATTGGAATTCCAGCCAGGAGCAGCAGGAAGGGCTGGCGGGGGGGGCACAGGCTACTCATCCCTGCTCCCATCCAAGGTGCTTGGGCTGTGGTCCCAGTGCTCCAGGGAAGAGGCAGCAGCTCTGCAGCTCCCTCTGCTCCCCAGAGCTCTCCAGCCAACAGTGAATCTACCATGAGCCCAACACAGTCACCAGAAGTGGTAAAAAAAAATTTAAAAATTAAAAAAAAAAAAAATACAGCTGCTTCTCCTTGCCCACTGCTCTGAAAACTGGTGTAAAAATAAAAGTTGGCAGCCATATATAATCAAGGAACAAAAGGAATTGACATGCTTCCCAATTCTGGGCTTGCTTGTTCCTTAAATTCCCCTCTCCCTGGGTGAATTCCTTCTGTCCCCAACTTCCATTGGGAACTCGCAGACTTGGACTTATTTTTGTTGGGAATGTGGCTCCCTGGCTGTGTTTCAGGCTGTGTTCCCAGGGGCTCTGCAGGGGGGATTTGAGGTCCTCATCCAGAACAAAAGTAATGGGAACAGAGGAAAAACAATTTGTGCAGTGGAAAAGCCAGAATAAGGTGAATAAGGGAGATTCCTGAAGATCCAGGGACTACCAGAAGGGAGGGAGGGGAAGTGGGAAGGCAGAAAACAGGAGAAACGGGCAAAGCAATGAACCTCAAAGGTCTTTTTCACCCAGAATGATTCAGATCCAGTGTGTACAACTGGGAAGGGACAAGAGAAATAAGCAGGAAATTAAGAAATAAGAAACACTTCTGGTGTAAATATTTATCCCTTTGCACTCTGGTTGCACTGGTCTGGTTCTGACAGTTTGTTGGTTTGTTTTTTCCCCCCTCTGGGGTACTGGTGGCAGAAAAAGGCTTTAAGGCTTTTTGCTTTTTGCTTTTTTCTCTGTCTTCCCTCTACCCTCCCTTATTCAGCCCACTCACCATGCACAAATCAGGGTGTTCAGCACCCTGGAGACAGCCAGGCCTCTATGTAATAAACTGAGGGGAAAGAAAAAAAAACACAAAGTAATAAAATTAAAAAAAAAACAAAACACTAAAATAAAATAAAGTAAAACAAAATAAAACAAAACAAAATAAAATAAAACAAAATAAAATTAAAAAATTAAAACAAAATAAAATAAAAAACAAGATAAAATAAAACAAAATAAAATTAAAACAAAATAAAAACCAAAACAAAATAAAATAAAGTAAAATGAAATAAAAATTAAAATAAAAGAAAATAAAAAAAAAATAAGAATGGGGAGGCAGTTCTGCTTCTCTTGCTCAGCCAAATTGCCACCTCTGCTCATGGTTTTTTTCCTCCCCTGGGAATTGCTCTCCCAGAACAGTCCCTGCTGAGGCAGAAGCAGAACAGATAAGCTCACATTTTCTTCTGCCCATTCCCTGCAAGACCAGAAGATGCAAGATTTTCCCTGTCTTCAGCACAGCGCCTGCTGTCGGGTACAAATACTGCTAGGTTTTTGGCTAGCAAACCTGGTTTTCTCCCTTAAACAAGAGGACAGGATTAAGTTCTAAAATTAAACTTTAATTCTTCATTAAGAGCAGATCCAGAGGGGGGAAAAAAAATTAAAAAAAAAAAAAATACCTATCCCCAAGGCTTAATGCAACATCTGAGGCTGCTCAGCAGCCCTGGTTCCCTCTCCCATTGCTGAGTGGGGCTTGGGGAACTCAGTGCTACCTCCCTGCGCCCTCTCCTGCTAAATTGGTGTAAATCCTGGTTCTCAAGTGAAGCTTGGAAACCTCCCTGTTTCTTAGGATCCTAATGCCCCCAAATGGACATTTATCCAGGGGACACTGCTCCTGGGGAATAAGGAAAGAGCCAAAGTCCCAAGCTGGGCAGGTGGTTACTGCCCTGCTCCTTGCTGCTGCCTTCTGCCCCCTCATCAGCACTTGCAGCTTTCAGAAAGGTTTCAGCCTGTATAAAAAGTGCTACATAATCTGAGCCTACAAAAATCTGTAAAAAGACCCAAGCTAAACAAAGAACCCACAGTCCCTCCTGTCCTCCCCCCCCCCAAGCACAGTGAGTTTGGGGTCAGGGAATAACGAGACAAACTAAGGCAACAGAGGTGGAGGCTTCCAGAGAAGAGAAACCAGGGACCTGCTGGGTGTAAAACTATGACCACTGCCACCATTTGCTCCTTAAAAACCTGCCTGGGGCCTCAGCAGTCCCATCTGAATCTCAGACCAAGGTCCAGTCCCAGTCATCCTTCCCAAGTTCACTTCCAAGTGGTTTGAGGAGATGGTAAGTTAGTCAGGTGTCCCAAGGGAGGAACAACCCCTCCCAACTCCTAAAACAATTTCTGACTTGGTGGGGTCACAGTGACACTGAAACAGAGAAAGACCCTGACAGGGTGCTGTTTAAAGGCTCAAAACTCTGTCTCTAAACAGTTTTGCTTGGCCTTTTGGGCTTCAACACCATGGGAGGACCTCGTGGAAATCCTCTGAGTAGAAAATGATGCCTCAAAACTGGTGCAGGCAGACAGTGGGTGACAAACCCCATCCTCCTCCATCCAAACTCATGCCTGGAACTCCCCTTAGGGCTGGAAAACATAGGAATCCACTGCAAATATTTATGCTAACAGAGCAGCACCACAAACCTTTTTTTCTTTTTGCAAGTGTGAAGGGAAAGGCAAAGCCTGACAAAGATTTAACCACTATTCCCTCCCATTTTCAGGAAGGTGGCAGTATCAGTGATTCTTGGCCAGAGTCATTATTTTTTTTTGTCCCAGGAGATGAGAACACAGCAGGCAACCATTCCTTCCTTTTTCACAACAAGGAACACCAAGCCTTAGGCTCAGCAGCATGGTGGGCACCAAACTCTTCCCACCAGCTGAGTCCCAGTGCTAAATCAGTGCTTGCTTAGAGCTCCAGAGAAAAAAAAGCATCCTCACTGAAGTCCCTGACTTCTCTGACAAGTTTCAGGAGGCAAAGCTTCCACTGGAAAAGTTGTGTTTCCATCCCATGGCTGGGCATCAAAGGCTGAGCAAACAGTATTTGTGTTTTCAGAAAATATTTCTGATTTCAAACCAAATTTGGCCAACCTGTTGCCTTCTGCAGCCGCTGTGTGGCAGTCCTTCAGTCCTTTTTTTTGCTGGCTAAACCCTGATGAAGCTGCAAGCAGTAGGCACCACCTTGCAGGAGAGGCAGCTCCTTGCCTCTGGTTTTGCCTCTCTCAGTCCCTGCTGCAATCAGCTGTGCTGGGCTCCTGCTCCACGGCTGCTGGGGGTGGCTCTGGGCAAGGGTCTGGTGTACAGTGTAGTGCACATCACCTCAAAGATCCAGCCCCTGAAGTACAATCCTTTTGGTCATTCATATATTACAACCCTCTTTTTTTTTTTTTTCTCCTTTTTTTTTTTTTTTTCCTTCTTTTTTTCCCCCCCCCCCTTTTTTTTTTTTTTTTTTTTTTTTTTTTTTTTTTTTTTTAATTTTTTTCCCCTTACCCCGTTCTGTTAAAAAAAATAAAGTCTTTTGGGTGTTTTCAGGTTTTCCTTGCTTCTGATCTTCTGAGTACAGAGGGAAGGTGGGAGCTCAGGGGCCACCTCTTACTGGATCCCTCGAAAGAGACACATGGCAAAGATCATGGCAAACAGCTAGGGAGGGAGGGAGGGCAAAAACAAAACAGAGAACCAAAAGAGTCAGCTCCATCTGCCAGAAGATCAGCAAAGCCCTCCCTGACCACCCCTGTCACTCCCTCCTGTCCAGCAGTCACAGTGAGGAGGACCCTTCCTTCCCATCACCCAGAGGAAGCTCTGGCAAAGCTTTCTTTTTCCACAAGGCAATCCCTCCCCTCTTTCCCCTGCTCCAAACTGTGGCTAAACCAGCAGCCTGGCTTCATTCCCAAACCATCCTTGGAGTCCCAGGGGAGCAGGCTCTGTGGTCCCTGCTCTGCACTCCATTCTCACTGCCCAGAGCAGGCTGGGGCTGTGTTCACCTCCTCCTCCTCCTTTGCACAAGAAAGGGCACTGAAAAAAGCACTTGGCTTAGCCCCAGCAATGCTATAGGGAGACAATTTTGGGACTAACTGTTGGAAGCCTATTTCTCAGCAAACATCACCCAAGAGCCAGACACTAACTTTGGGTACCAGAGATGCTCTGGAGCTGATACAGTTTCAGGCTCTAAAGTGAAGTTTTTACAGAAAAAGCACAGTTTGAGCACATTAACCAAGTGACAGATCACTCAGCAGGTGGCGGAGGGGTCCCCAAAAGCCCTGTGGTGGCCAGGGTGGGAGCTCTGTGCTGGGTCCAACACGGGGTGGGCACTGTGGGTGGGTGGCACCCTCTCCTTCCCTGCTTCCTGCACCAAGCTCCTGACTCCTTCTGGGCAACTCAGACCACAGGTTGGTAACCTGCTGGCACATCCCCCAGGCAAGAGGAAGCACCTGCCCGTTTGCCACCCTGCTGGGCATCTCCCCGGGCTCTCTTTCTTGCTGGGGTGACAAGGGTCAGTACCTCAATGGCCAGCACCCCGATGGCAAGGGCTCCTGCAAGGTACACGTAGGTCTCAAAGGAGTTCAGGATCACTGTGTAGCAGCCCTAGGAAGGACAAAAATGTGGTGAGACACACCTGAGCAGCACCTGGCATTGTTACTACATGGGGAGAGAAAAAGGGCAGAGGGCATCATGTCAAAGAATCACAGAATGGGCAGGGACACCTCCCACCAGCCCAGGTTGCTCCAAGCCCCATCCAACCTGACCTGAGACACTGCCAGGGATGGGGCAGCCACAGCTTCCCTGGGAAACCTGGCACAGGGGCTCAGCACAGAATCTTTAGCTTGGAAGAGACCTCCAAGCTCATCCAGCCCAACCTTGCACCAACACCACAGCCAACTCCTAACCCATGTCCTTAAGGACCAGCTCCAAATGCCTTTTCAATGCTTCCAGGGATGGGGACTCCACCACCCTCACCCCAAAGAATTTCTTCCTCATCTCCAACCTCCATCTCCCCTCTCCCACTTGGAAACCATTTCCCTTGTCCTCTCCCTACCCCCCTGTGTCCAAAGCCCTCCCCCAGCTTTCTTGGAGCCCCTTCAGATATTGGAAGGTTGCTATAAGGTCTCTAAACATTCCCTCATTCTCTCCTCATAGGACTTGTTCTCCTGACCCTTTCTCACCTTGGTTCCCCTTCTCTGGACTCTTCCAGCTCCTCAATGTCCTTCTTGGAGTGAGGGGCCCAGACCTGAACCCTGAGCACAGGGACAGCATCACTGCCCATCTCCTGCTGGCCACACCACTCCTGACACAAGCCAGGATGCTGGTGGCCCTCTTGGCCACCTGGGCACACTGCTGGCTCAGATTCAGCTGGGGATCACCCAGCACCCCCAGGTCCTTTTCCAGCTGGTACCTTTCCAGCCACTCCTCCCCAAGCCTGTGGTGCTGTTGGGGTTGTTGTGACCCAAATGCAGGACCTGGCACTTGGCATTTTTGGACCTCAGCCCATGGATCCAGCCTGTCCAGGTCCCTCTGCAGAGTATTCCTATCCTCAGGCAGACCAACATTCCCACCCAAACTGGTGTCATCTCCAAACTGAGTGAGGAAGCCCTCAGACCCCTCATCTAGACCACTGATGAAGATTTTGGACAGGACCAGCCCCAAAATTGAGCCCTGGGGAACAGCACTGGTGACCAGTTACCAACTGGGTTTAATTCCACTGACTACAGACCTCTAGGCATTTTCTAACCCATCAAAGAGGACACATCCTCAAGGAGGATGCTGTAGGAGACAGTGTCCAAAGGCTTTACAAGAAGTGCCTCACTGGATGCTTGGTTACACACACACTGAGGTGCCAAGAGCTCACAGGAAACCTTCCCTTCCCATGGAAGTGGCAGAGCTCAGCATCACCACTCCCAGAATGCTAAATCTGTTCCCTGTTTTACCCATCTTGCTCAAATTAACTTTCTCTTTCCCTCCCTGCTGGCTGTCACCTCCATCCCCTCTCTCTTTACCATCAATTCACAACCATCAGCAGCAGAATGGTGCTGTCTGCCATCCCCTCCCATGGTTGGCCTTTGCCAACCATCCCCAGCTGCCAGGCAAGGAACAGCTCATTGCTTCCAAGCTCCTCTCCTTTCTTCCCTAATCTGCTATCAAGTGCTGCAAAGAGGACCCCAGCTTAGTTTGGAGAGAAAAGGAGGCTTTGCACACTGTCAGTGCAGAGCTCAGCTGGATTATTAATGCTGAGGTTGACACAGAGAGAAACTTGGCTATCAAATGTCTTATAAATCTTCCTGTCCTGGTGGCAGTGTAAGGGAACATGACTGTAGTACCCACATCAAGTGACATTATCCCGAACGTCTTGTTCCAGCCTAGTAGTGGGGAAAATTGCCAAGTTGAGAGCCCTGGCAAAGTAAACACCCTATTTCTACTGTAAAGAGTAAAAGAGCAGAGAAATGCAGTTTTCCAACACTTTTCTTCCTTGGAAAACAAGCATGGTTTTCTGTGGCTGTTTAACCCTGGATCTCTTGGTTGCATATGTTGTTGGTGATGAAACTTTGTGAGCTGAACTGGAGCCACTACCACAGCCAGGAAGAGCCAAGTCCATCCCATCCTGGCCGACCTATAAGAAAGCTGGGGTAGGACTTTATACATGGGTGTGTAGTGAAAGGACAGAAGAAAGGAGTGAAAGCACAAAGGGAAATGGTTTCAAATTTGAAGCAGGGAGATTGAGGTTGGATACAGGGAAGAAATTCTTTAATTTAAGGGTGCTGAGCCCCTGTGCCAGGTTTCCCAGGGAAGCTGTGGCTGCCCCATCCCTGGCAGTGTCTCAGGTCAGGTTGGATGGGGCTTGGAGCAACCTGGGCTGGTGGGAGGTGTCCCTGCCCATGCAGGGGTTGGCACTGGGGGAGCTTTAAGGGCCCTTCCAACCCAAACCCTTCTGTGATTCCATGATCTGTGCTGGCTTGCCAGTTGACTCAGAGATAGCCCTGACCTTCAGAAACACAACAAAAACTTGATGTAAATTTTCACCCCACTTATCAACCCCTGGGAAAAATCTCCCCATTTCTGCAGATACAGCAGGAAGATGAACTTAAGACGTTCACCCAGTGAAAGAGGATTTACAAAATCAAGACTGATGCCATGACACAACCTGCCAGCTACACTACCTACCCATGGCCAACCCAGACACCTCTATGGATGCTGTAAAAGTCGGTTTTGGGGTGTTTGTGTCCCCTTACCTGTCTGTTCTGGAACCTCTCCACACCCGTGAGGCAGGCGTCCTTGTTGACAAAGATCCCTTCCCGGCTCTGGAGCTCCCGCTGGCAGCAAGCCTCGGGTGTCACCTCGTCTGAAGGGGAGTGGGGATGGGGAGGGACAGCTTCAAAATCTTCTGGGCCGTTCACTCCACAGCAGGCAAACTGGGAAGGGAGAGGAACAGAGACGAAAGGGAGAAAGAGAGAGAGAGAGAAGAGAGACAGAAAGAGTGAGAGAGTGAGAGAGAGAAAGAGAGAGAAAGAGAGAAAGAGAGAAAGAGAGAAAGAGAGAAAGAGAGAGAAGAGAGAAAGAGAGAAAGAGAGAAAGAAGAGAAAGAGAGAAAGAGAAGAGAAGAGAGAGAAGAGAAAGAGAAGAGAGAGAAGAGAGAAAGAGAGGAAGAGAGGAAGAGAGGAAGAGAGGAAGAGAGGAAGAGAGGAAGAGAGGAAGAGAGGAAGAGAGGAAGAGAGGAAGAGAGGAAGAGAGGAAGAGAGAGACAGAGAGACAGAGAGACAGAGAGACAGAGAGACAGAGAGACAGACAGAGAGACAGAGAGACAGAGAGACAGAGAGACAGAGAGACAGAGAGACAAAGAGAAGAGAAAGAGGAAGAGAAAGAGAGAAAGAAAGAGGGAAAGAAAGAGAGAAAGAGAGAAAGAAAGAGAGAGAAAGAAATAAAGAGAGAAAGAAAGAGAAAGAAATAGAGAGAAAGAGAGAAAGAAAGAAACAAAGAAGGAGAAAGGGAGAAAGAGGAAGAGAGAGAGAGAAAGAGAGAGAGAAAGAAGGAAAGAAGGAAAGAAAGAAAAAGAAAGAAAGAAAAAGAGAAAGAAAAAGAGAAAAAGAGAGAAAGAAAGGAAGGAAGAAGGAAAGAAAGAAAGAAAGAAAGAAAGAAAGAAAGAAAGAAAGAAAGAAAGAAACAAACAAACAAACAAACAAACAAACAAACAAACAAACTTGACACTTGGCCCTGAAAGTAGGTAAGAGGAATCTACCAAACCCCCATTTTTATAGGAATCAAAGCTTTAGTCAAAGAGAGACAAAACCACTGCTAATTCCCAAGCAGGGAGTTGTGCTTGGCCCTCAGACCTTTGGGTTCACCAACCTTTTCTATTAAGTCCCACCATTTCCATGTCATATTGTCAACTCCAAGGTACCTCTGGGAATACTGCCAGGAATCCCACAGGGCTTTGGAGTATATCCAGAAGGATTTGCTTGAGATCACCCAGCAGGTCTGTAAGGGAGCCAGCCCAATCTCCCAATCTCCCCACAGCTAATGGCTAGGATTGTGCCTGCTCAAAGCCACTGCTAGGTCATTCAATAAGTTCTTTTTTTTTAGGATTCAGGTCAGGTCCTTTTTAAGGATTCAAGTCACACTCTGACTTGGTCTCCTTTCAGCCAGCAAAAGGAAATGTCTTTATTAAAGTCCTGAATCAGCATGAAGGACAGCAATCATCTTTTTCTTTGAAGATTGAAACTGACTTTTCATCTGACATCCTGCTCTTCTCTCCTGAAGGGACACACAGGGAGCTGCACCAAGCTCACAAGCACAGAGAACTTAGTGGAGTAGATAACAGCTCCAATTCCAGTGACAGACAACCTTTAACCTGCCTGATTGGAACTGTAATAACAAACTCAGTTTTGACAGCTGATACATCTCCTCTGAAGAGAAGGTACCCTCCCATCTCATAATGCCACCAACCAACCCAAAGGACACAAACCCCTCAGCCCCTGCTGCAGTGATGGATGGGGCAGGCTGAGCCTGGGGGAGCTGTGGGTGCAGGGTTGAACACTGTCCTGGTTTGGGGCAGGATAAAGGTGATTTTCTGTCTTATACTTTTGCTTTCAGCTCAGTCTCTGAGCTGAAATTAACAGCAAGTTTCTCAGACAGTGTCTGCTTCTAGGACTGATCACACTCCATGTAACTATGTAACTATTTACAGCTGGAGATTGGTGTGCAGAACCAGAACCTCAGCTCAGAGGAACATTTTACCCTCCAGAAGGAGTAAAGAGGTCCCACCTGAAACCCTCCCTGGGGAGGAACAGACAAGATAAATGGCCAAAATTGACCAAACAGATTATTCCATCTCATACACATCATAGTATAAATCTGAGGGATCCAGAGCATTAAACCCCTTCCCTTCTTCCTCTTCTTCCCCTGTCCCTGTTTCCTTTGGCATTCTGGGAGGATTCCATCCCTTCCTCTGCCTGTGCTCCTGATCTGTGCCAGCCCTTATCTGTGTGTTCCTGCCTCCAGCTCCCAACTGCTGCTGACCCCAGGATTCCAGCCTGGACTTTCCCAGGGCTGCCCTGCAGCCTCGGTGGTGATGTGAGAGTTATTGGGGACAGGAGGGAGGAACATGGTATCCATTTTCCTGTATATTTGTATATATTTAGTCATTTTTCCTATTCATCATTACTATTTCATTAAAGTTGTGCAGTTTAGTTTCCAACCCATCAGTCTCTCTCCCTTATTCTCTCTCCTTTCTTTATCAGGGAGGGAAAGGGGATTAACAGAGTTATTTGGTTATATTGTTACTTGGTTTAATAATTAAACCCTGCCCCCCATGCCCCTGGGTTCTGGCACACCCTGACTTACTGTGATCATCACTGAGTTCCAGGTGGAGGAGAAGACATCTGTGTCGTTGTTCCTCAAGTAATGGGTCTTCAGCTCTTTGGTGAAAAACTCTCTGGTCAGCTGGAAGAGGCAGAGAGATAGAAATGTAAAACCTCCTGCCAACACCTTTCCCCAGCACATCTCAAAGCTCCCTCTGGGGGTCCTTGGGTTGCTTCAGTTTTGTTTTAATTTGCAAACAAAGGAGGATAAAGATGAGGAAGTCACTGGTTGGTCTATCATTATACCCAAGGGGAATGGTATCTCTTGGATCAAACTGTTGCCCATTAAAAATTGACTGAATTCTGCTTTTATTTGTAAGCTTGCTCTTAAAAGGTTGGTTGTTGGTTTGTTTTTTTTTAAATACCCAGCACTATCTGAAAGTGTTTCTTAAGTTGAAACAGGACTAAAAGAGATTTTAGAAAGACCTTCAAATCCACTTCAAATAGTGTTTTAACTTCATAGTGACTTTCCCCTCCCTCTTTATTTTAAACCAGTTAACTTCCTACTAATGATAATGATACGACTGCTCTGAATTTACCTCCATGTGTAAGAAAGAAGAATGAAGACCTAATATGAAGTTTTCTGGGAATGAAAAGGAAGCAAAAAAAAAACCCTGTAGTGAATATGAAATGTTCAAGTTTAGGAAAGGGAAAAAAAAAGACCATTTCCCTGACAATGTTTTAGGTTTATCTGAAGTTACTCAAGAAGGAAAAAAAAAACCCTCTCTGTATTGCCAGTGTTTAGATAATTTAAACATTCTTCCTAAAGTTAACAATATAAACAAATGGAATTTCATTTACTCCTGTTTACATTTACAGTAAAACAGAAAAACTGGGTGAACATTTTGGCTCAGAGTCTTCTCAAAAAAGTTAAGACACCTTGAAATTACATTACTGAAGATTACTCTCTGGAGGAATAGTAAATATACAAATTTGATAGTCTGGTTCAACTGAACACCCTGATTAAATCTTGTTCCCTTCCTCTCCTTTCAGGATGAAAACTGTAAGGAATCTCCCTTCAGGCTCCTAATAGGTCTTGACTTGTGTGGTCCCTTCTCCAAAATACCTTATGATTTGTGACCCACACAGGCAAAATATCCATACCAGTGCAACGAAGGGGATTGCAGGCTGAGGAATTAGGCTGTCTGAAAAAAAAAACCAACTTTTATTCTGCTTTTCACCCAGCCCTGCAGATGCAGCAACATTCACTGCTCCAAGTTGGTTTCAGGTTCTTGCTGTGCAAGGTGAAATATCACACATCCACATCCATATGGATGAGATGTGGGTGTGAAAGCACAAGGAAAAAAACTGTTTGTTTCCTTTTGTATCACAAAATTGAAGGAAACAAAAGAGAAGGCTGTGGGGACTCCTTAAAAAAACCCTAAATGCCCCAAGTTGACTTCTCTATTGCAAATACAAACTAAGGCCAGAATTAAGGATTAAATCCATACTGGGCAAAACTTGGTCACAAAGACTTAAAGGATGCAGGTAACTCACTACCTTTCCATTAGATTTGCTGCTAAATCCCTAACTCACTTCAGTGAGAAAGCTATTAGCTCATCTCTTCTTTTTTAATATCAAAATAGCAGAGGACATGGAATTCTGGGGGGGGGATCTTGGTGCACTGGGGGAAGGTCAGGTTAGAAGGGGCTGAAATATGTCCTTGGTGTTCTCCTTTAGACTTTGTCCACACAGAATCCTACCCTGCAGAGATGACAGCATTTTTCCTTTTTTTTTTTCTTTTTTTTTTTCTTTTTTTTGGATGCTTGTCAGCTTCTGAAGTGCAGACTTTGAACCTGATATTCCAGTTGGTAATAATCCCACCCGACTGCCTTTGGCGGGCTCTAAAACAAGAGAGTCATTTAAATATAAAGTGAAACCTTTATTTTGACAGCAGCAAGCCCAGAGGAAATTGTTCAGAGTTTGTGTGTGATTTTTACGAGACTTGGCCTAAAACAAAGCCAAGCACTGGAAGGGAAATTTTTGCCAGGAAAATAACAAGTTCCATTCTCTTGCTGCTCTTAAACTGTCCTGAACAGCTGAAATTCAGAAAAAATGGTTGTTTTTTTTTAAAATATAAAATAAAACTGATCAGCAGAAGTATCTTTTTTCTTTTAAAAAACTGCTGACAGGAGGATAAAATGCAGTAAAAGACAGCCCTGCTCCCACGCCCACAGCCCCCCTCTCCCTGAAGCTAAGAAAAGCACTGATGGGGCCTGTGCACATGGGAATATTGTGGCAAGAAGTATTCAGAAGGGAGCAAAAGACCTCCTAATAAAACAAGATCTTTTCACACGCTTCTGGCAATGCAGAAATATCAGGCACAGCCCATGAAGAGCCACATTCAGCTGGGTTTTCTTCTAGGGAGATGTCTTCAGTACAGAAGAAGCACATGTATGTGTACATTTATATGCCAGGGAATGATGTGGGAATTTTTTGTCTAACTGATTAGAAAAAAATAAAAATAAAAATAAAAAGCTTTGCTGGGATTACAGCAGCCAGATGAAGAGGATTTAGGGAAAAAGGGGCATTTTTGCACAACATAACTGTGGTGGCACTGGCCAGGAAGGTCACAGCCTCCCCATGCAGGAGAAGGAAACCAAAGGAATTTGTCCATTAAGTGTCAGAACTAGGGCTAAAAATCCAAACATCCTGATTCTGCCCAGAGCCCTGCCACTGAACTCACCATGCCTGCTGGCTTGCTAAGACAATTCATGAAAGAAAAAGAGTCAAATACCCTCCCAGGGTTTTTCCCATCCAGCCCTTTGAAGGGCATAAAAAGAGCAATTCCTGAACATCAGTCAAATCCCAGCCCCTCTCTATTGTTCACCAACTACATTATTTTATGTGGCTTATTCTGGACAAAAGGGGTTCTCCACCGTCCAAAAACTCTTGTACAAAGCAAGAAACACTCTGGTACTCCCATAGCTGATTAGCAGCTTTTCCCTTCAGAAACTGCTTTTAAACAGCTGGACTTCCAGATCACAGGAACTCAGCATCACTAATCCCACTTTCCCTCACCCTGCTCCACTGACTCTTCCTCTCTCATGTCAAATCTCAGCAGAAAACATCTCTTTCCTCCCTTATTTTATTTCTTACTTTTTTTTCCCTCCCTCAGCTATTAATAATTGAACTGTGCTAAGTGTCTGGGACCTGGTCTGGATGTCAGACACCATCCAAGGGAGAGCTGCACTGAATTTTCATCTGGAAAGCCAAGAGATGAGGAGTGCATTGCTCTCCTGTCTCATTTTACACATCCAGGGAGGCCACAGCCACAGACCTTGGTGCAACAGCTACCCCAGGACCCCACTTGCTAGGCTGCCAAGGAATTTGGGTTGCCTAAATATGCATTTCCCATCACACACTTGAAAGCAATTCCTTTCACTGGGAAAAGACCTGAAATTGCTGCTGCTGGGAAGAATTCTTCCCAGTATAGGTTCACTGGCAGACTATGCCTGTCCTCCAGGACATTCTGTCCAGCCATCGAGCCTCCCCTTAACCCAAAGATGACAGCACCAACCACAACAGTTACCAAACCAGCAAAATATATAGCAACAGCAAAACCATGTTTGGTTTTGTCCCTTTTTTCTTTATTCTTTTTTTCTTTCCAGAAGAAACCTGAGAACCAACCACAAGAATTTGCAGACTGAGCATAACTTCTCAGTTACGCTATGTTGGGATCTGACATTCTCCATCCCTTCCCATTTCAGCCTTTCCTGTCAGTCACTCTGACAAAGTGGGAAGCTGGTGACAGAGACAAGGAGAGGAGCTCAGGAAGGACAGATGTTTGTTCCTCTTCAAGTTTCATCTCATAAAACCCCACCAGATGCATATTTGAAGTCATAGAATCAGAGAATGTCAGGTGGGAAGGGACCTCCAGGATGCCCTGGTCCAACCCTTCTCATCTTATTGTTTCTAGGAGATGTCCCAGCACCCCCTGGAGCTGAGACTTCCAACTTTCCCAAGTGGGGGAATCCCCCCCTTCCCCTGGGAGACCATTCCAAGGTCTGACTGACCTCATGGGGAAAAATTTCCCTCTTGTGTTCAAACAGAACTTCCCCAGGAGGGAGTCTGCTACTCCTGCTGAACCAAAGGAATTCCCTAAAATCTCCAGAGCTGTAATGACCAGAAGACACCAGATCTGCCATCTATTTATGGAGTGGGAGCTCTTCCCATGAGCTGTGTACAGAGTCCCATCCCTTCCCCACTGCCTTTTGAAGCCAAGACAAAAAACCCCAGCTTCTAAAGTGGGGAAAAAAAAAATCCTCTCAGTACCTCTCCCCCCAAGACTATCTTAACGCACAAGCACCTCACTGCCTTGCTGTGAGCTACCTGAGTCTTCCTTCTTTGCTTGTCAAAGTCCTTTAGAGAAATAAAATTAGAAGTATATCCTGGCTCAATAAAAAATTAATTCTACATGGCTCTTCTATGCTCGTGCCACATTTCTGCCATGTTCAGTACAGGGAATCTGCTCCATGTTCTCTTACAACTGGTGGAGACCAAATAAAGAAATAAATACTACCAGTCACTAGTGACCACCTCTACTAGCCAATGTTTTTTTCACAGCCATCACTCAGAACCATCTTTCAGAGGTGGGCTGATGTTAGAAGGATGGACCTAGCTCAGTCAGGCTCTTCTTTCATGAAAACATGACAAAAAAGCACAAAGTTAGAGGACTAGATGAAACTAGGCTTGCTAATAATGTAGCAAAAACTTCATACTAATGTAGGGGAGGGGTGGTTGTCATCTATTAATATGCAGAGCAGAAGATTACAGAAAGGCTGAATCCTATGAAGCTGTGGAGAGAAGGAGCAGAAATTTATAAGCAGGGCAATATGCAGGGATGAGATTCAAAATGGGACATGGGAAGACCTGCTCAGGGCAGGTCAGGAGGGTTATCAAGAGGAATCTACTTTAGAACATGAACATTCCAGAAGGAATATGCTTAGAAGATGCACAAGAGTTTCTGCACTGCAGAGCAAGCCCTGGCTGTGTAGGGGAAACAGGAGGTTTCACTATTAAGGTTAAACACACACTGTATGGAAAAAAAGGGAAAGAGTTGCTTGTAAGCTTGGTGTGACTTCATTATAAAGGTTCTCCCTGCTGGAATGAGCAAAAAAATCAGGAAGACTAAAAACATCAGGATTTAAGCAGCATTTATCTCTTGCATCCATAAATCCCTCCCCCTTCCCATCCCAGGTTACTCAGGATTCACTGGCAGTTCTGCAGACTGTGGGTTGTAGGAATACAACAGGTTTGTTGGAAGCTGAAACAATCACTCCACAAAACCATCAGCCCCCATCCAGCACCACACTCCAGCTGAGTACCATCCATCCATCCCCCTGGGGCTCAGAGTTTGCCCACCCCAGGATACTTACATTTTCTCTGAAGATAAAAGCCAGGATTGCAGCTGAAAGCTCTGCCAGGAAGATTAACAAAATAAACATGAAGAACTGGAGGAGAGAAGATATAAAAACAAAAGAAAGACAAAACCAGAGACATACCATTAGGTTGCTGCAACAGGGAGTGGGAACACAGGGTTTTACTAGTGACAAAAAAAGATGGCAAAAATAACTTAGAGGAAACTTTTTTTTTTTTCTCTGTCAATTAAAATCCCTCTGAGACAAAAACCTAAAGCAGACACAGCCCCTCTCTGACCATGCCACCGGACATGGTGATGCTTTTGCCTGGTACTGATGGATAATAGGGAACAAGGCTGCAGGATCCTCAGCATGCCCTCAGAAATCTGCACCAGGTTAAAAGAGTAAAGCTTAATTTAATTGCAAAATTCTTTTTTAGAATTGGCTGGGTTGGAAGGGACCTCAGAGCTCATCAAGTCCAACCCTTGATCCACTCCCCCCGTGGTTCCCAGCCCATGGCACTGAGTGCCACATCCAGGCTCTTTTGAAATATCTCCAGGGATGGAGAATCCACCCCTTCCCTGGGCAGCCCATTCCAATGGCTGATCACCCTCTCCAGAAAGAAATTCTTTCTAATGTCCAACCTAAACCTCCCCTGGCACAACTTGAGACCTCTTGTGCCCTCTTGTCTTGCTGAGAGTTGCCTGGGAAAAGAGCCCAACCCCCCCCTGGCTCCAACCTCCTTTCAGGGAGTTGGAGAGAGTGATGAGGTCTCCCCTGAGCTGCCTCTTCTTCAGGCTGAACACCCCCAGCTCCCTCAGCCTCTCTTCATAGGGTCTGTGCTCTGTGACTGACTAGATGCAAGGATGCCCCTGATGCAGGAAAACTGCACAGGAACACAGCTACCTCATCACAACACAAATAAATTTAGGTAATATGACCATGGCTCATTTTGTACAGAAGGAGGTAGTGGGACTTATGTTCAAATATTCACACTTATGACCAAAAATGATCTTTTCTCAGAGCATTCTGCACTTCAGGACAAACACAGCCTTGGGTTATATCCCCCTCCACAGAGTGGGGTTGCACTGAGATAAGTGTTAACCATGTAGAACCTCTACAGAAAGTTGCTAAGACACCATCAGAATTTTAATTTGGTTATGCAAGTATCACCCAGGTCTTATATACCCTCCAAAGTGTGCAAATTCATAGTCTGAAATTAAGGACACCCTGAAGACTCCCCAGAAAAAAATACCCAGAGAAACAGGCATACAGTTTGAAGTAAAACCATCACAGTTATGTCATAACTGTAAGGAAGAGAAATGAAAGCAGAGAAGGATGCTGTTGTTGTTGTTCAATTTTAAGCTGTATTTTCATAGAATCATAGAACCTGCAGACTTGGAAGGGACCCATCAGGATCCTCAATCCCAGCTCCTGTCCTTGTGTAGGGCCCCCCCAGGATCACCCCACGTGCCTGAGAGCATCATCCCAATGCTGCTTGAACTGGGGCAGGTTTGGTGCTGGGACCACTTCCCTGGGAACTTCTGCCACTGCTCAGCTGCCCTCTGGGGGAAAAACCTTCTCCTGAAAGGTGAAAAAGTGAAAAACCTTTTTCCTCCTGCTAACTTGGAGCTCCATCAAGTCCTTCACAAAGAGGAACAAGCAGGGATGTGCCCTCTACCATCCTCAAAACAACAACCACTGATGCTGAGGAACTCCTAGAGGAACAGAGCAGAAAGTGCCCAGTGTCACATCCCAAAATGGCATTTATATCCATTCTTGGAGGCAAAATAGTGGGGCTTGAGGAACCAGGAGGCTGAGCTAGGAGTACAATTTTTGTGTCCTTATGGTCATAAAGAGGAATCACCATTTGAGAGTCAGCCCTTCTAAAAAAGATCCCAAAAATTAACCCCCATAGACTCAAAGGTGATTTTACAAAACTGACTGAACATTTACAAATCAACTCAGATTTTAGCACCATGTGAGGAAAACAGGACTAAGAAGAGAACCCAGTGAGACAGCATCAGATGGAGGGTAATAAACATGTGGTACTTGTTACCCATGAAGGTGGTTGAAGCAACAAGTAGAAATAACCACAGAATAAGTCTGGATGGGATTTTTTTTGTGTTGGAAGGTTATTGAAAGTCTTTCTGAAACAGAAGGCAGGCAGATGGGGCCAGAGGTACTCTTGTGATCCCCAAGTATTGATTTATAAGTAGGGTCTGAAATGCCCTGCACCTTGCATTTGGGTAATGGAGACAGAATTCAAACTACCTGCTTGGAATGGACAAAATGGTGTTTTGTTTTTAATTATCAGAGCTGGAAGCAATGGAAAAGTGCACACATCACCCTGTCCCATTTGTCTTCCTCCTTGTGTGGTGGAAACAAAGGAAAAGGAGCCGGGGTTCAAATGACAGAACAGGAGGAGTCAGATGAGCAGCCACTTCTGATACTAACAGAATGCTGCTGCTTGATTTTGCTAAACTAGTTAACTCCATAATTTATTCTTACTGCTGGAGGTTTCTGTGTGTCTCCTTTTTTTTTCCTGTTCTGAGACTGTTCTGTTTTTAATTTCACCACAGGAGGGCAAAGAAGAAGTGATGAGAATGAACAATGCTCTGCAAATTCACATCATCATCCATCAAGGAGATCTCAGCATCGTCACTGAGAGGTCTAAGGTGGTGATCAAGTGATTAATCCCATCACCCTGCTAATTGCATTTCATTTACTGATTACTGGGAGACACATGGTCTCCCAAGCTCCAGAAGTGGAAGTAACCATTCCCAGATTCTCTCTGAGAAGCTTCATTACCATTCCCAAACTGCTTTATTCTTACACTGAGGAGTCTGCAGCACAGGTTTTTAACCGATATTGTACAAAATAACACGAGCAGCCATGAAGGCTGCTGAGGAAAAGAAGACAGATCATCAGTGTTTCAGAACTTGCTTTCATTCTGCATTTTAAGGAGAGCCAAAATCCACTTCTTATGTTTTGCCTCCCAAAATTAAATCGATTACTGATATATAGGAGCACTAAGCATCCAACTGGATCCCATCCAATGCATGGGACACAACAGCCTCACATTCAAATTTATTCTGCAGACCCCTACTTCACAGGCACCCCCAACATCCCAGGTGAACATCCTGAGGAGCAGGGGCTCCCATTCTGGGCAAATATCCTGCCCCAGAACCTGGTGATGCTCAAAGGTTTATCAGGAGTTTCCCCAAATCAATGTTTTAGGTTTCTTTTTCACAACTCCCCTACTCTTCCAGTTCCTTCCAAGAAGAGCAGGAAGTGGCTTTAACCTGAAAGACCCACATTTTCATGCTGCAAAGTTTCAGAGGTTACTGCATCTGTTTTACAAGAGTAGAAAACAGGATGTTTGCACCCAAAACTAAGCCAAATGAAGCTACCATGGACTCCTCTTGTTGCAAAGCTCCATTCAGTCCCATAGCAAAAATGTTGCATCCTAAAATTTTTTTGGAGTCTGATTTCATTGCATTCTTCTGCAGCCTTTAGGACAATCCAGAAGTTATTCAGTGTCTGACCTGCAGGTACTTTTTGTCAACCAAGTCCAAATAGGGGGAAATCTAGAAAGACTTCACAGCCCTGTGCTTAATGCAGGTTCCAGAGGGATGTTTCTTTTTGCCACAAGACAAGCAGTTTAATGAAAAATAAATGTCCTTGCAAAGATACAGCCCAGGGTCTAAAGAACATACATTTGTGGCTCTGTCTTGCCCCTCCTACCTCTGTTTCCATTTGGACTAAAAACATCAGATATACATTATGTATCCCTCAAATCTCACTCAAGCAGCTCACCAATTCTTCAACAACTTTTGTCAGTGGACTTGATGTGATCTAGGAACTTCTCCCCACCCCCCTGAAGCCCAACACTGTTCTGCAAGGTGTTCCTAGGCTCTCTGGCATCCACTGGTTTGCCTTTTCAACACCTAAACCTGACTCTCATCAGACTTTTGGCTTCACAGATGTTTTATGCATTTTAAAGGCCTCCCCCAAAAAGCAGAAATTATCAACATCTCTCTTCTCACTTGATACCAACACAGGGCTCCACAGGTGATGCATCTGGTTTTCAGATTTACTTCTGAGGAGTTACTAGAAATCAAACCCAAAATGCCTCCCAACCAAGGGCTTTCAGAAAAGGTTGTGAATCCAAGGAATGGGTGAGCCAAGTGCCAGAGAGTATTAATCTCAGTGAAGCCAGGCTCATCTCTAAGGAAAAAAAAAACAGTTTCATCTTCAAGAAAGTGAACTTTTCTGTTTACATCTTGCAACAAAGCTCTTTGCAATGTGAAGCAGCTGCGTAAGATACGAGTGTAACAAAACACTGTAAGATCAATATTTATTTGAAAAAAATAAAGGTGGGAATGAGGAAGGGACAAAAAAAAAAAAAAAAGCCTCAAACCGACCCAAAGGGAGAAATGAAAGGTCACAACAAAAAAGAAAAATCAAACTGATGATCTTTGTGTTTTGACACATTACCAGGTAATGCCTTCCAGTAAGATATAAGGGCTAGAAACTCTGCAGGATCAGGATTTATGGTGAAGGTGAAAATGACTTATTTTACCAGCCAGCTCTTTGTAAAGAGCTCATTCACTACATGGGCTAAAAATCAGCCACCAACATCTCCCAGCAAGGATTTGCTCTGTGTGATCTCTGCCTTGTTGTGAGCTAGTGGGGAATGAATCTACATCTGGGGCTGTGGAGTTTGAGTGGACAATGAGGACCATTTTTGGTCACTTTCTAAAAGTAAAAAAAAAAAAGAAAAACAACCCTAAACAAATAGAACTCTTCTGAAACAAAGTCTAACAAACTCAAAATACACTCCTAGATTCCATATCCACAAGCCTGGTACAGGGAAGAAGTATATTCTCTGTATTTCTAGCTGTGTGTAAAAGCACCCTAAACATATTTATTATCTAAGTGAATTATGGCCACAATAACAGGCACTTATTTATGCATTTATCAAAGCATTGACTGTCTTGGGAAACACTGGAAGGCCAAGAGAAACCAGGAGGATACTTACAAAAAGCAGGAGGCATTTGTTCTCCCTGATGGCCCCGCAGCAGCCCAGGAATCCCAGGAGGAAGAGCATGGCCCCCATGGCCAGCATGATGTAGGCTCCTGTGAAGAGCAGGGGGTTGGCAGCCACAATCTCTCGAAAACCTGTGGGATCCACAATGACCCAGATCCCAACTCCCAGCAGGCATGCTCCTCCCAGCTTGTCATGGCCAGAGGAGGTGAAAAAGAGAGAGAGAAATAGGACAACATAAACCAACTTGAGGGGATTGAGTCAATCATCAGCAAATAGGCAGATGACACTAATTTGGGTAATTTGGGGGGGAGTGTGGATCAGCTGGAAGGCAGGAGGGCTCTGCAGAGGGACCTGGACAGACTGGAGAGTTGGGCTGATTCCAAGGGGATGAGGTTCAACACAACAACCCCATGGGGAGCTCCAGGCTGGGCACAGAGTGGCAGAAAGGGAGCTGGGAGTCTGGATTGCCAGGAAGCTGAACATGAGCCAGCAGTGTGCCCAGGTGGCCAAGAAGGCCAATGGCATCCTGGGCTGGCTCAGGAACAGCGTGGCCAGCAGGTCCAGGGAAGGGATTCTGCCCCTGTGCTCAGCCCTGGGGAGGCCACAGCTTGAGTCCTGTGTCCAGTTCTGGGCCCCTCAGCTCAGGAAGGAGATTGAGGTGCTGGAGCAGGTCCAGAGAAGAGCAAGGAGGCTGGGAAGGGATCCAGCAGAATTCCTGTGAGGAAGGGCTGAGGGAGCTGGGGGTGTTGAGGCTGGAGAAGAGGAGGCTCAGGGGAGACCTCATCACTCTCTCCAACTCCCTGAAAGGAGGTTGGAGCCAGGGGGGGGTTGGGCTCTTTTCCCAGGCAACTCTCAGCAAGACAAGAGGGCACAAGAGGTCTCAAGTTGTGCCAGGGGAGGTTTAGGTTGGACATTAGAAAGAATTTCTTTCTGGAGAGGGTGATCAGCCATTGGAATGGGCTGCCCAGGGAAGGGGTGGATTCTCCATCCCTGGAGATATTTCCAAAGAGCCTGGATGTGGCACTCAGTGCCATGGGCTGGGAACCACGGGGGGAGTGGATCAAGGGTTGGACTTGATGAGCTCTGAGGTCCTTTCCAACCCAGCCCATTCTATGATTCTATGATTCTATGAACTGCTGCAAGAAACCTGGAGTCATGGCTTTTTTTTTTTTTTTTTTTTTTTTTTTTTTTTTTTTTTTTTTTTGATACAAGGTGTTTACTTGGAGGGTTCCCTGCTGAAGAGGAGCCTACAAATAGGATACTCAGAGTGTCTCTTGCTCACTAAATGAAGCATCTGCAGCCAAAGCATCTTTCTGCCTTGCTACATCACTCTGCTGTTTGCTCCCTCCCTAAGGCTGAGAGATAAAGTCTGGAGGTGCTGTCACCCCTGCAAGCGACAGCCCAGTGGCACCCAGGAATGCTCCCTGACAAAGAATCAGGGTGCCAAAGACAGGAGCAACAGGGGCACTGAGGATTACTCTACATATGGTAGGAAAAAAAAAGGTTTATGTTTGCAAGGAAAAACCTCAGCAGGGCACCCAGGAGCAGCACACAATTCCTTCTACCATTCAAAACAGAGCATGGACACCCCAAGTTACAGTTTTCCCTCTGGTTTTATTTTCCAAGGACAGGAATAACTCAGATAAAAGTGGCCTCTGCTCTGACTTTCTGAACACCTGAGCCCCTTGGGATGCTGCAAACCCCTCAGTGCTAATAATGCTGACAGCAGTGCAAAGCTGCATGGATATTCTGAACTGTGGCAGCTTTACAATTTACAGCCTTTCCTGCTGGGAACAGTGGGAGTCAAGAGGAAAAAGCAGACTCTAAATACTTACAAAAATAAAGAAATTGAAAAGAAACATGAGGTACTTCATGCAGCTCAGACAGTCTCCCTCCATGGTCTTCAGGCTCCTTGATGGAATTCTTCCTGCAAAACACCAGCACTTCCTTAGAACAATCACTTTTTTTTACTTCTGTTTCTATTTCCCCCAGACCCTGTGGAGTTTTTCATACAGAAAGGGCTCATTTCCTACCTGAAGAAGGCAACACAGCACAGTAAGAGCCCATGGTACAGGGAAGAAGCATATTCTGTGTATTTTTAGCTGTATATCAAAGTGCCCTAAGCATATTATTTAATATCTAAGGGAATAATGATCCCAGCTAAGTCCCTTTGCATTCTTCCAGGTCTAAAGGAAAATGCAGACCTGAAGAGGAAGGCTGCAGGAGAGGAAGAGTCTGGCTTTGTGTTCAGAGTGAGATGCAGGGAAGAGCATCCCTCTGCACATGAAGATTTGGGTGGGGTTTTTTTTGCCCAATTTAAGCCTTAGAAGCACTGAATATCCCTGCTTGCTTCATGCCAAAATAAAGCCATATTTGAAAGCTCCAAAGCATGGATTTCTGGACGTTTAGCTCCATCCAAGCTGCTTCCACAGAATGAATGCCATCCAATAAAGGGACAGCAACATTTCCAGGAAAACATTTGGAGGGTTGGAAGGGATTGCAGTGTGTGAGGAGGCTGCCCCAACACAGATCCTCAGCCTGGGACCCAAATGTCCCTGTGCCACCTGAGTCTGCCCCCCAGACCCTACACAGGGCTCTTCCAGGCAGAGCCAGGGATCCAAACTTTCAATCCCAGGAAAAAATGCGAAGGAATCTGACCCAGTTTTGCAACTCCACATCTGAATTAGACAGCAAAGAAGTTAGAATTTGTACTTCTACTGGAAAAGCAGCTGTAAATCCTGACCAGTTCAGGCTACATTGGAAGAAAGTTTCTACCCCCAAAAGCTTAATGTTTAATCAAGCAACTGTGTCTCCCAATATGCAATTACAGCACCAGGTACCCAGAGGGACAGGCAAATAAATTTAATAATTGCCCTGTTTTTCAAGCCAGACACATACCCAGTGGGGCTTACAGATCCCAAAGTGCTCCAACTTAGGATGTGCAAATGGAAATCAGTGGCAACAGAGCAAGGGGCTGGGCTGGCAAAGCCAAGAACAGAGCAGGGCAGAGCTCTCACATCAGAAAAGCTCAATGCAAATTTCCAAAAAAATGCCAAATCACTGATCTGATGTGAGAAACAGGAGCTCTGAACAACTGTTTCAATACTGGGACTTAAGAACTTGGAGAGATGTACACATAGGAGCAGTTATACCCTTCCCAGTTATACCCTTCCTAGTTAGACCCTTCCCAGTTTCTGCTGGGCACCCAGGTTGCCAACCAGTAGTGCAAGCTCACCATTTGGATCCTGTGATTGTGTTAAAAAAAGGGCAAACCAACCAAAAGCATGCTCTGGCCTCTTAGGTAGCACTTCAAACTCTGTATATCAAATATATTCCCATCAAGTTCATATATAGTGCTATAGACTTGGAAAAGTGTGCAACTAATGCAATCTGTGAATAATACAAGTAAAATGCAAATAATGTTACTTAGAAATAATGTAATTATGAAAAGATTTGTGTCAGGTGCTGCTTTACTGACTAGCTGGAGGTGCCTGAAGTCCCAGGTGACAGGCTGCATGGAGATAATAATTGACATGAAAGTAGAATCCTGACCCACAGAGCTGCTTTTCCTCCCATTTTTCCTTTTAAACCTCAGACACAAAAGGCACATTTTCTAACTTATTCCTACTACACACTGGTGTGATAAAAAAACTGAACGCACGTCTTCATCTCCCTTTTAAAAATATCTTCTCTCCTCCAGGCCCCAGGTTTTTGACAGATTAAATTCTCCTCTGCAGGAGACATTTAAGCAAACATCAAGAGTCAGAACTGCAGAAGACAGTGGCTGACAGATGCTTTCCCTGGCTGTCCTGTCTCAGACCTGTGAGACATCTGAGATGCATTTGGTTTTGTCTGAAATGAAGCTATAAATGTTCAGTTTTTTCTCAGATTATGCTGTATTTCTGCCCCCCCTCCCTTCCTAGTATGAATTTTATCTTGCAAAGTGATGGGGAGGCTAAAAATCCCCAACAGGGTAGTCAGGAAACATACCCCAGCTGCTGTGATCAGTCAGGAAGAAAGTCTGGTTTTCCAAGGCAATGCATTTTTTTAGTCTCCAGCCACTATTTATTTCCTTTCTTCTGACATCTGCTTTTGCATGCCTTGTAGCTACCTGGAACTTCACATCTTTTACAGGCAGCTGCTCCACCAGCCCCCAAAAACTGCTCCCAAGTTTCACTTTGCTACCACTGCAATTCCCTCTGTCCCCACAACCCTTCCACACCAGCTGGGAACCTGTGGTTTCACCTCACTCACTGCCTTCCTTTTGCCTGGGAGTCATGGAAAAAATTAGGATGGACAGGATCTCTGGATGTCATCAAGGATAAACATCCCCTGCCTCCAACCTGGGCCAATCCCAAAGTTTGAAAGGCAGAGCAGGTTGCTCAGGGTCACATTAATTAAGTTTTGTGTATCTGCAAGGCCTGAGGCTCCCCAGGGCACCTCTTCCAACATGTGGCCACCCTCCTTGGGAAAAGATTTTTCAAAATGGGTGTCCAAGGAGTGCCCAAGTTATTTTGGGATGAAAGGAAGAAGAGCATCCCCCAGATGTGCCAGTTTATAAGAACTCTCAGGAGCATTTTATCCTCACCCCACATCTTCCCTATCATACCACTCCTACTTTCCACTGAAAACAACTGTGTGAACCCTTTTTTTTGCCTACCATTCTACGCACCATGAGACTTCTGCAGACTATTTGTATTTTGCTACATCAAATTCAGGCATTGCCCCGTGGCTCACCACAGTCTCTCTGGCTAAGACAGGAGTCCCAGAATAATTCAGATAGGAAGAGATGGTCCAGTTCTCATGCAAACCACTTTTTTGGTCACTTCTATCTTATTGTGCATGTCCATCTTCTTTTCACATAAATATCTCTTTGTTTTCAACAAGCACCTTGTCTACTCAACTGATCCATTGCTTCCTTTAAATCCTAAGAACCAATTCTTGTGTGTTCTGACTCAAAAAAGTCTCAAAGTCTGAAGAACTTTTTTATTGAGCCCTAAGAACAGTATAGAGACATTTGAACTCTGAGCTCCCCTTTTCTCATTTCTATTTGAATCAGTATATCTTACATTTGCTATTATAGAAACTTTGTCATCTTATTTAAAATGAGGTCAAAGTAATGAACACCAGAGTGAGAAGGCAAACAAGTGCAGTGGAGGAGAAAAGCAGATGGATGCTGGAATTCTTGTGCATCACAGATGTCTTACAGGTTCTCCAGGCTGCTGTTAAGATATCTTTTAACTAATTGGGTGTATATAACTAATTAAACTCCAGTTTTCCCAATTATATAGCTACATTATTACACAGAGGCTACTCATTTTATTCTGCTTCTATGGAGAAGTTTGTACACTTCTTAAGGACAATTTTTTTAGTGCCAAGTCAAAGAAATACATTGGGAAAAGCTTTTTGTGATAGACTTTAAAAAAAAGAGAGGGCAAGAGTGAGATAATGAGATAATTATACAGTACCCAGTGTCAAGCAGTTTTTCTTCATGACTGAGAGAAGTCACCCATAGGTCTCACACTCCAGTAGCTCCTTGAAGGAGGTGACTGCTTGGGCACTTGCCTACTACTCTCAGCCTGGAATAAGAACCACAGCAAAGCTGCCACCAAAAATTCCAGCCAGGCTTCCTTCCAGTTGTAGAAAGATCCTAGCCATGCCTACAAAGTATTAGACAATGGCTTGAGCAGCGTGGTGCTAACTCACACCTACTTCAATTTTCAAGCAGAATGCAACCAAATAAAAGAAGACACCTTTGAAGTTCTCCAGGACCACTTCCAGACAGCCTTTAAATGAATCAGAGAATGTGGGGCAGATTCTCTTTGAATCTGTGCATCAATTTCTAGAATCAGTCCCAGCTGAGGTGTCACTGGGAATGTCCCTGAAGCTCTGAGGTGCAGCAGTGATGAAGGACCAGCAGAACCTGGCACTGCAGCCCAACTTTTGGCTTCCAGGTAGGGTGACTTGGATCATCATGCTTGCCTTTCTTCCCAGAGCATGCCTCTCCCAAGAGGATTCCTGTCTTGACTATCTCCAAGCAACATCCAACTCCTTTAAACCACAGAGAATGCATCTCACAGGTGCTGCCTTGCAGAATACCCTCTCAGAGAATTATTTCCTCTCAGTCTGCTTCTCTAGATAGAGCAGAGATAGGGACAGACCTTGCAGGATGGCAGCTGAGCTGTGTTTTTCTTACCCTGCTCCTGCAAACCACAGCTGTGCTGGAAGTCTTGTCAGATGCCCAGAGAAAGCATCTGGATGCTCAAAGAGCCAAAAGCAAGACTTACCTTCACAAATCTCAGGATTTGAAGCACAGAGCCTGTTCTAGTCTTTAGTAGTCTATGTGTCCCATGTATCTCTTTCTAGCCAAGCTTGTCCTAGAAAAGAAAAGCTGCAATTACTGCAGAAGTCAATAAAACACAATCAGGGTGAATAGACAGTTTATTAAAACACACACTCCTGATGAATATGCTGAGGCTAATTGCCATCTTAATTTAGTGCACGCTAGCACTAATGAAGAGCTTTTAATACCCAGTGAGGGATCCAATCCTTCAGCATCTCCAACAACCTTTGGGCTGTTTTAAATGCCCACAGACCACATGTAGATCTGCAGTCCCATTACACATGCACCTCATACCTCAACAGGACCAGATTAATCACAGCTGCTCCTGGTTTATAGGAGGTTTAGACAAAATTTCAGCTGCTGTGACTTTACAGCCCATTTATTGGGAAAAGGCAGAGGAAAGGAGATGGAGTGCATCTTTGGGAAGCCCAGGCCAGCACTCAGAAGCATCAGCCTGAGATGCTGGGCACAGCTATCCCTTGTTCTTCCAGCCAAGTTGAGGAATTATTTTGTCTCCCTCTGCCTCATTTGTCACTGCCTGGGAAACAGCACCAGAGAAGAACAGCAAAGCCCTCCTAAAAGCATTGGACAAACAAATGGGTAGAGGCAGAGGGACCTGGCAGCAGATTGTCACTGCCCTCCAGCTAACAGTCACCATTTTCACAGTCAATTTTAATTCCTGCCTGCACACTGCTAATGAGAGTCTTTGGCTAAGGCAAAGGTTGGGTGAGATTACAGCCTGATGTGCCAAGCATGCTTGTCTGACTGCTGCTTTCTCTTTTTTCTACCTGTTTTTTTTTTTTTTTCTACCTGTCTGACACAGCCCCAGCCCCACACTGCAGGGTCTGGGGGGAGGGGGCAACTGTAACTATTCAAACACCATTCAAAAAGTGCTTGGCACTGTCACTCACTCACCTTTCTCAAATTGCTTTGGAACAGAATCATAAAATCCCAGGATGTCAGATTGGAGGGAACCTCCAGGATGCCCTGGTCCAACCCTTCTCATCTTATTGTTTCTAGGAGATGTCCCAGCACCCCCTGGAGCTGAGACTTCCAACTTTCCCAAGTGGGGGGATCCCCCCCTTCCCCTGGGAGACCATTCCAAGGTCTGACTGTCCTCATGGGGAAAAATTTCCCTCTTGTGTTCCAATGGAATCTCCCCAGGAGCACCTTGTGCCCATTGCCCCTCGTCTTGTCCATGGGACTCCTTGGACACAGGGAGTCTCCAGCTGCTTTGGAGCTGCCCTGGAAGTCCTGACCATGGGCAGAAGGGCTCCCCTCAGCCTTCTCTTCTCCAGGAGGAACAGACACAGTTTTCTCAGCATCAATACTGCAGCTTTGCTGAAGCCACTGCTTCCCTGTGAGAGGTGAAATAAGTCACCTGGGTCTATCCCTGGTCTCTCACTGCCAGTGCTGCAGCATGATGTCTGGAGGGGGTGCATTTGACATCTGTTTTCCACAAACATTTATGAAAGTGCCTTTGAAAGCTGCCTCCTGTTAGGACTTCTCTGAGTAAACCTCTCTCGTTTGTTGTTGGCAGGAACTGAGCAAAGAACTTCAAGGTGGCTGGAGCTATTACAATATATAACATACAATGAATATTCATAGGCTTTGTTTTGCTTTAATTCCTCACATTTAATGCCCTTCCTCTGTTGCTGTGGCCCTACATCTCTGGATGATGAGCAGGGATGGTTTCCCTTTGAAATCTGGAGGGTGCAAACATCTCCAGCCATTCAACCAATTCTGCTGTGATACTGAAGGCATCTGATGAGCAGCAGCAGAACTGCCCCACTTCCCCATGCTGTGGATGAAGCCGGCCCTGAATCAGCACAGTTTTAAGTTTTACTAAAAGTGCGGAAATTGGGAAGGTGCTACAAGCCCAAATGGTTGCAGTAGGCTTGGGAACCTCTGGAAGGAGGGGGCTTGGACTCTCCATAGCAAGGACAAGAAACAGTGCCACTGCCCCACAGTAAAGATCCCTTTTTAACAGTCAAAAGCTCATTGTCCATCTTTCCCTTTTCATCTTTTGGGTGTGGGGATTTCAGCCTGTGGTTTGCATGTGCCATTGCTTCAGTTGCCCCATCCTCTGATGCCACTTCCCTGGCAGAGCAGCTGGCAGGAAAAGATGGCTCTGAAGAGCTAACACTGTGCTATATAAACCTATTGTTAGGAAAATAACCCGGATGATAGGATTCCTGCTGCCTTTGCATATAATTACATCCCCACAGGCCCTCAAAGGTCTGCGTGGAAGAGAAATTTTATTTTTTTATTCCTCTAAAGTCACAATATTTTAAAGAAATTACAGCACCACAGAGAGAAAGAGCTTAAATGCTTTACTAGGTAGCAGTAGGTACCTGTCACAGGGGATGAAAGAGCAGATCTGGTGCCAAACAATAGCATAGCAATGCTCCATCTTCCTCCACAGCCCTAGAGGGGAGGAAATCCCTGCCAAACTGACTCCCTTTGGTTAGTAGCTACAATTTTGCCATTAGGGAGGACTGCAGAAAGTGCAAAACCACTGTGCCTAATTGGGACTGGAGCAAGCTGATGCCTTTAATTACAGTCACTGGGGAAACAGGGTGGAAACTGGAGTGGGGGCCAAGGCCAAGCCTCCTGTGCAAGCCCAGCTCTGTCAACTGCTGCCTTTGGCACCCTGTCCTGCCTCCCTCCTCATCCCCCTGCATCCAGCATCCATGCTGACTGCTGCCTTCACCAAGCCAGGCTCCTGGCTGCAGCTGGAGAGCCAAAGGCAAGAAGGAGGGGGCAAAGATAGGCTGGTGTAGCCACCAAAAAATGATTGGGAGGGTTGTCTCTGGGAGAAACGCTGTCTCCTGAACATGAACTGCTGCAGGAAGGCCACCAGAACGCAGGCACCCTGCTTCACAAGTACCTCCAGCTACTGCCAGTCCTCTTTGCTCACCACGTTTGCAGGATTTGGAGATCTAGAGATCTACATCTGGATCTGGAGTTCACATCCCAGCCCATCCAGCCAGCAAAAAGGAGAAGCTGAAGGAGAAGCCACGTCCTGCTGGCCCTCTGAAATGTACCAGTGCTTTTGGACCAAGGGAAGGGTGATGAGAAACATCTCTGTGGGAGCAGGGTCAGATTAGTATCATTGCCCTGCAATAGCCTCAGAAAAAAAAAGGAAAACATAGCATCAACATGAGCCCTGAGTGTGCACTTGGAGCTCAGAACCCAGCCGGGTCCTGGGCTGCACCACCAGCAGCACAGACAGAGGTTGAGGGAGGGGATTCTCCCCCTCTGCTCTGATTCTGTCAGACCCCACCTGGAGTTCTGGGTCCAGTTCTGGAGTCCCTATTACAGGAAAGACATGGATGTGCTGGAATTTGTCCAGAGAAGGGCCAGGAGGATGCTCAAAGGGCTGGAGCAGCTCTGCTATGGGGACAGAGGGAGAGAGCTGGGGTTGTTCGGTCTGGAGAGGAGAAGGCTCTGAGGAGACCTCATTGTGGCCTTCCAGGGGCTGAAGAGAATCATAGAATCATAGAATCATAGAATCCTAGGGGTTGGAAGGGACCTCGAAAGATCATCTAGTCCAACCCCCCCTGCCAGAGCAGGGCCCCCTAGAGTACATCGCCTAGGAACGTGTCCAGGTGGGTTTTGAATGTCTCCAGTGAAGGAGACTCCACAACCCCCCTGGGCAGCCTGTTCCAGGGCTCCGTCACCCTTACAGTAAAAAAATTTTTTCTGATATTCAACTTGAACCTCCTATGCTCCAATTTACACCCATTACCCCTTGTCCTATCACTGGTCACCACTGAGAAAAGCCTAACTCCATCTCCCTGACACTCACCCCTTACATATTTGAAAACATTGATGAGGTCACCCCTCAGTCTCCTTTTCTCCAAACTAAAGAGACCCAGCTCCCTCAGCCTTTCCTCATAAGGGAGATGTTCCACTCCCTTAATCATCTCAGTAGCTCTGCGCTGGACTCTTTCAAGCACTTCCCTGTCCTTCTTGAACTGAGGGGCCCAGAACTGGACACAATACTCCAGGTGTGGCCTCACCAATGCAGAATAGAGGGGGAGGAGAACCTCTCTTGACCTACTAACCACACCCTTTCTAATGCACCCCAGGATGCCATTGGCCTTCTTGGCCACAAGGGCACATTGCTGGCTCATGGGCATCTTCTTGTCTACCAGGACCCCCAGGTCTCTTTCACCTAAACTGCTCTCCAGCAGGTCAGCCCCCAACCTATACTGGGACATCGTGTTGTTCTTCCCCAAATGCAAAACTCTACACTTCCCCTTGTTGAGGCTACAAGAGAGCTGGGGAGGGACTTTTTAGGATGTCAGGGAGTGATAGGACATGGGGGAATGAATTCAAAGTGGAAGAGGGGAGATTTAGATTAGAAGTTAGGAAGAAGTTCTTCACTATGAGGGTGGTGAGACCCTGGCACAGGTTGCCCAGAGAGGTGGTGGAAGCCCCATCCATCCCTGTAAGTTTTTAAGGCCCCAGGATGGGGCTCTGAGCAACCTGAGCTGGTGGGAGGGGTCCCTGCCCACGGCAGGGGGGTGGAACTGGATGAGCTTAAAGGTCCCTTCCAACCCTGAAAATTCTATGACGATTATAGAGAGAACAATACAAACACAAACTCATGTTGCATACTTCCACAAAAGAAAATCTCTTCAGTAAAAAAATTCTAATGTGAGCTATGAGCATCTGCAGAGGATCTGTTTTTGTTGTTTGACCTTCCTTGAGTTTTAGGATTTCAGTGGCTGCTGAAAGGGGCACTTGGCACAAGCTACCAGCCCCCAGGCCTTACCCATCACTCTTGCCCCCCATAAACAACTAATTGCACTGGAATTTCATATTTTCACTGGTGTTAGAGACACGGCTCGGATCCGGGATGTAAATCCAATTCGGTTCCCTCGGAGCATCCAGGAGGGGACTTGCACAAAGCCATGGAACTAGATACTAAATAACAGCCAATCTACCTTCTCTTTAGTGGCATTTAAATGCTAATGGCACTGTAATCCCAGCCCATTTCCCAGCAGTGACTGCCTCCCCTTGCGATGCTGCGTTTGGGAACATTTCATCCCTCAGTGCACCAAGCCCCCACAGGTATCTTCTACCTGAAAACAAGAACCCGATGGCTTTTTACACCATTAAAATCAGGGCTGGTGTTAAAATTAATCCAAGCTGCTGCTAAAACTACCCCAAGTCTCCTCCTGAGGCAGAGCATTGGGACCAACACAGCCCCATCCCTCCATGGGTCTTCTCTGCCTGCTTTTAATGAAGGCACATTTGTCCCCAGCAAAGGGCTGTGAATAAGAGAACATCAGTCAGACAGGCACAGGAGGGAAAAAACCAGCTGGGCTGAACCTCCTAAAGAGGTTCATATAAAGAACACCAAGTGTAAAAAAATGAAGGTTTAAAATTGTAATTTATTGTTTTGTTGAGTGTATCTTTCAATTTAATAATGTTCGCTTGGGCTGTTTGTCGAAATAGTATGTTATATCCTGATAAAGTGTATGTTTAAGCATACTTATAAGGAAGAAAAGTCAGAAAAAGAAGGAGAGGGGGCCCCCGCAAAAGCCCGCGAAACAAGAACATGTAACGATTTACCTCAGCAACAGGATGGAGCCCGCGAAACATTGTAACCATTTCCCTCAGCAACAGAACCAAGCCCGCGAAACGAAAACCAATGATAAACTGATAAGAGATTAAGGGGAAGGGGTTTACGAAAAGTATCTCTCTCTCTCTCTCTCTCTCTCTCTCTCTCTCTCTCTCTCTCTCTCTCTCTCTCTCAACAGGAAGCTTTATTGTTCATCCATCGAGTCAGTGTTTTTAGCACCAAGCTTTGCAACAAAAAGTGTTACCACACCATTCAGCATCTATACTTTCTATCTTTACAACCAAAAGTGATACCACACCATTCAGCATCTCTGTTTTCCATCTGCTATTTTGCACAATGTGTGCACAGAGCACGAAACCATCTTCAGGGTAACATCTCCTACCTGTACAGTCACTCAGAATGGGAATCCAGAATTTCCAGAGCAGAACCTGTTCTCCCACATGTAACATTTGGAAAAACAGGTGCTTTGAAGCACCAGTACAGCATCAGGCCACAAACCACTCCTTTTCAATATTCTTAAAACCCTGTTTGAAAGGCAAAAGTGCTCTCTTCGGCCCCATCCCAAGCAAAGGTCAATAGGCAGTCACACCTGGCTGCTTCATACAGCTTTTCACACACAGACATCAGCCAGCTCAGAAAATCAAAGGCTGCATGGGGAACTCACACACCTGATAGGAACTCGCACTCCTTCAAGTTCTATTCTATAAAAAAAGAAGTTCTCAGATAGCTCACAGGTGTTTTTTCCCTTGCAGTAACTGCAGAGCAATAAAACCACATGGTACTTGTCTGCCTTCCTAAACAGATGACCTGAAGTTTGTATGTGGTGAAAATATAATATTAACCCTGTTTAGCAGGTAAGAAAACCAAGGCTAAACGGGGAATGGGTGTGCTAGAACTCCTGACACCCAGTACAAGCCTCTATTCACCAGTCCATGCTGAGACCAGTCTTAAACCCACAAAAAAGTTGTTTTCTCCTGGCTGAGAAGCTCAACTCTTTGACAGGCATCTTCTGTCCCAGAAAGGAGCCTGTTTAGCATGACAAAAGGGAGGCAGCTAACTTAGGCCTCCTGTGTCTGAAAATATTTCCCTTCAGGATGGAATAAATGTCACCCTGCTGAGTGGATCATGGAGCTGCATCACCAGACAAGTGACGTTACAGCATGTCAGATACTGTCAAGTGTTGAGACACTCCATATGCTCACACAGCATCCCAGACACTCAGGGCATTTAACATGAAGTGTAAATGCCTGCCACTTTTTCCCTAAGCCTGACATATCTCACCTTTACAACTCACTCCTCCATGCTCTTTTCTATTCTCTTCTTTTTCTACTTTTTTCTTTTCTTTTTTTTTTTTTTTTTTTTTTTTTTCTGCAGCTTTTCTTTGTTTGCAGCAAATGCCTCAGCAGTTTGTGGCATTCATCCTTGTTTTGAAGGATGCAGGAATACATCTCAGGAACACTGGGCAGTTGCTGTGGCAACCTTGTCCTCCTCAGACCATGATTTCCAGCATTTTAAGAAGTTTCCTGGTACTCAGCAGGCTTCAGGGAAACAATGCTGAGGAAAATGATTGATTATAGAATTCAAAAGCAACCAAAATGGATTAGGATGAGCTTGGGGTCTTGTCCCATCAAAAAGATGATGGTGTCCTTAGCAAGGAAAAGCAGCCCTAGGGGCAAAGGCAAGGGCCCAGGGGCAAGGGAATTTGAAAGCCCTGTTCTATCACCTGTTCTAATTCAGGATGGAACTCCAGATCAGTAGGAGAATTTTTTTTTCTTGTTTCCAGCCACATAAGGCAGAGGTGGGGAAAAAAGAAGCCTACCCATTCAGCCTACCCAATTTAACTGATTTTAAAAACAGGAATCCAAACCAGAACTTTGAATGCAGTACCTACTTTAAAAAAAAATAATCAACTCTCTTTGGTCAAGGTAACTGCCTACACAGATGCAAAGCCAAAAGAGTTTAGTCTGTGTAGAAAAGCAAAGGTCAGGAAAAATACCCTGTAAGAAAAACACACCTTAAGTGAGAGATCTCGGTAGTGCTAAATAAACCAGAAAAATATCATTGCTAGAAACCTGAGACATGGCATTATTTATCTGATTCTGGTTTTTAATCTCAACCACACAGGTTCCGGATAAGGTATTAACACTGACCCATCCAACTTTTTGCTACAGATATTTCTGATTAAGAAAGAGCAAGAAGGAGCAGGGAGGGAGCCATGGCCACAGCCTATGATAGAGCTTCAGATGTTCTGCAGGCAAACAGAGTTAATAAATCCTATAATCTTGGCAGACATGCTGCTAAATGTTCTCTCTGCTCTCAAAAGATGCACAATCTGAGAGCTCCAGGAGTGATCAGATTCCAGGCAGACAAAAGACCCTCGGCACAAGTCATACACGGGTGACAGGAGTAGAGGGACCAAGTCAGATCTGAGAGCCAAGACTCACAGCCTGGCTCCCAGATGCTTTTGCTTTCCCAATGGATAACAAACAGATACTGCATCAAGACACAAAATGTCATGCTGGTGAATTTGCTGCTCTTCCAACACCCCCTTTTTCTCTCCATCTGAACTTATTTTCCGAGGGCTTATTTCACTGCTCCCCTTCTTCTTACTCTTTTGTCCTTACACGTGGCAAGAGAAACATGAAAAGACAGCATGGCTGATTATTGTTAATGCATCTGAAAGTGCAGGCATTAAAAAGAGGGTGATATTCTGGAACATGCCACAGTTTTGCCTGCTATTCACACGGGCAGCTAATGATCACCCTAATAGCTTCTCCCTCTGAAGTCGTAATAAGCTTACAAATGAACACATTCAGCACATATTAAAAAGCAAGGGATGCTCCTTTGATTATAGCCCTTATGGAAATCCAAGTATTTGTTTAGGAGCTGTGGAGTGGCAATCAGGACACTCTGCTGGCTTTGGAGACACCTCCCAGTGCCATAGCAACTCAGCCACCCCTCCCAGCTCCAGTCCCAGGGAGCCTGGCTCCTGGCAGGCCAGCCAAGCAGCACTTCACCACTTCCAGGGATTAAGAAAGAAAAGGTGCCCAAGTAAACTTCTCCCACACTGATACCTCGACCAAGGGCAGCACAGAGAACAGCTCTGGTGATGGAGAGGAAGGAGCAGATGGCAGCAGATGGCACGTGTGGTACCCGGTCACACAGCTACTGAGCATCCCTCTCAGCATCCCCCTGCTCAGGGCTCTGCTTGGGGGCATCTACTGCAAGATGCAGGAAAAATTAGGAAACAAGGGGTATATATGTTGGAGTGCCCTGGAGGAGGCAAAAGCTTTATGTTGCTGAGGTGAGAATTTGGGGACTTCACCTCCATCAGGAGGGGATTCTCCCCCTCTGCTCTGCTCCTGTCAGACCCCACCTGGAGTTCTGGGTCCGGTTCTGGAGTGCCCAACATCAGAAGGACACAGAGCTCCTGGAAGGTGTCCAGAGCAGAGCCACTGGAATGCTCAGAGGGCTGAGCAGCTCCCTGGGAAGCCAGGCTGAGGGATTGGGGTTGTTGAGCCTGGAGAAGAGGAGGCTCCCAGGTGAGCTCAGAGCAACCTTCCAATATCTGAAGGGGCTCCAAGAAAGCTGGGGGAGGGCTTTGGACACGGGGGTTAGGGAGAGGACAAGGGAAATGGTTTCCAAGTGGGAGAGGGGAGATTGAGGTTGGAGATGAGGAAGAAATTTTTTAATTTGAGGGTGCTGAGCCCCTGTGCCAGGTTTCCCAGGGAAGCTGTGGCTGCCCCATCCCTGGCAGTGTCTCAGGCCAGGTTGGATGGGGCTTGGAGCAACCTGGGCTGGTGGGAGGTGTCCCTGCCCATGCAGGGGGTTGGCACTGGGGGAGCTTTAAGGGCCCTCCCAACCCAAACCAGTCTGGGATTTTATGATCACCACCTATACCACTTTCCCCACATCCTTCCACATACAGGGAGGGGAACTGAGTAACTTTACAGTAATCTCCTTACCACTCAACTGCTCAGAGGTTGATCTAAATCCCACTAATGTTGCTGACAGGCTTAAAACTTCTTCAGGGGAGAGATATACTTGCTTTCCCAAAATATTCCCTAAGCACAGGGCATCTGCAGCAGTCTCTTACAAGGGGAGAGACTTGAGGAGCAATTAATTTCTGCACACAGACAGCAGTTTCTGTGCTGCTGCTTGCAGAGAGCCTCAGTGGGGTGACTTTCACCCACCAAAACAGACAAAAATATCTTTTTTAGAAAGCTTGCACCCTCAACAAGCAGCTTCTGCTTTGCCTGAAAGGCCAGACCTTTGTATGGAGCAGCTATTTTCTACTTCTCCAGGAGCCTGGATGGGGTTAAAGCAGGGCAGCCACAGTAATACAGATATCTTTGTGTTGGAAGTACCCACAGTGCCTATTAGGAAGGCCATAATTGTAAGCAAGCATTTCTCAGAAAGGATATTTAAAGAGTCTCCCCAGGCAGGCTTTGTTTTAAGCATTGTGAGTTCTGAGGGGAAGGGATTGCATCTCTTGTTGCCAAGTGGTTTGGGGCCAGCAGCGTGGTTTTTTAGTGCTGCTGTGTTCTAAAAAACACTGAAAACAGCAGCAGGGAAAACTTCCCCATCAGCATTAGTTGCAAGCAGGCTGGGAATAGCCTGGGGCAAAACCTGAAGCAGCATCCATCATAATCAGAGACAGAAGAATTAGGATGCATTGACAGGGTACCAGAAGGACTCCTACAGAACCAAACCACCAAATTTAACCCTGGAGGTACTCTGGATGCTGGGGGATTTTCTTTTACTGATATTTTACCTGCTAGAAGTCAGGAGGCGGAAACTGAAGACAAAAAAACCCAACAAACCTCTAATTCAAATCAGGGGATGTGGAATAATTCCAATGTCAGTGAATGATGAAGGCATGAGCAGCACACATGCCTTAAAACAGTACAAAACCCAGGCTGGAGCTGGGCTGCTGACTGCCTGGCTTTTTGCACCCAAAAGAAGCAAGAACACAGCCTGACCCAATCTCCCAGTTCCTATTTTTACTAAATTTAGGCAACCTTCTCAGGGAGGACAGCAGAACCCAGCAGTAAAACCAGATCCAGGTTAAGCTCCAGGTCAGTCAGGACTGGGATAAATTGAGACTACAAAAATCACACCAGTTCTCAGTTTTTCACATACCTTTGCTCTGTCCCTTTTCTTGATCAGCATGAAATTTGAAAGAAACACTGCCTTTCAGCTTAAAAAAAAAAAAAAAAAAAAAAAAAAAAAAGGTCTCTTTTGAAAGTATCAAAACCAGGTTTGCAGGGCAAGCAGCCAAAGCAGCCCAGGTTTAGACTGAGAAAACACTGGGAACAACAGGATGGTCAAGCTATTCCCAGGACAGAGAGACATCCAACCTTTCCAGGGCTTTCTCCCAGTTAGGCTGCAGAGTTTTCCCAGCTCTGCATCAAGGACAAGAAAAGTTGTCCCATGTAACACAGCATTTAACAGCCTCTCCTCCCATCCTGTTGGGAGCAAGGAGAGAAGAATCTTTCTGGAGTCTCACTGTGCAAACACCTCTGATGCTAAATTTTATAACAAATTCCAAAACAAGTCCTGTGGTCACTGTTCTGCACATCTGATGATACCCAAACCACCTGCATCAGAACTTTAATACCACTTAAGCCTTAGACTGCTTTCCACAATATAATCTAAAGCCCCTTATGAGGATCAGGATCCTCTCTAATGCTGACATTGCTCTACTCCAGGGGTGTCATGGGGACCTTCTGTGGTCCCCTGTTCACAGACCTGGACAAATGAAGCTGGTGTGTCATTGTCACACACACCCACTGAATATTAACAACAGCAAAGCTTATGTGACACCTGTGGAGTCTGAGAGATTTAATTCAGTATCCTGTGAGAATGCCAGGCTGCTGGGGCTGGGCTTACACTACTGCCATTTGTGTGCTGGGATCCCAGAATCACAGGAATTTAGAGGTTGGAAGGGACCTCTAGGGATCATTGGGATCCCACCCCCCTGGCAGAGCAGGGTCACCTCCAGCAGTCCCACAGAACACATCCAGGTGGGGTCTGAATGTCTCCAGAGAAGGAGACTCCACCACCTCCCTGGGCAGCCTGGGCCAGGGCTCCCTCATCCTCACCCTGAAAAAATTCTTCCTAAGATTTATATGGAACCTCCCATGCTCCAGTTTATACCCATTGCCCCTTGTCCTGTCACTGGGCATCCCTGAGAATCACAGAATGTTTAGGTTGGAAGAGACCTCCAAGCTCATCCAGCCCAACCTTGCACCAACACCACAGCCAACTCCTAACCCATGTCCTTAAGGCATTTGGAGCTGGTCCTTTTCAAGGCCTCCAGGGATGGGGACTCCACCACCCTCACCCCAAAGAATTTCTTCCTCATCTACAACCTCTATCTCCCCTCTCCCACTTGGAAACCATTTTCCCTGACTGACAGAACCACCATCACTACCACCCCAAGTAGAGTCCTGCTGCTACTTCTCTCCCTCATAATTTCCACTGCTTCATATTTTGATTGAGGGGCTGTATTTTGTATTTTATCTTCCATTTCCTAACTCCCTCTCTCTTCCATTTCCTTACTTCCTCCCGCTCCTGCAGCAGTCTCGACACTGTTATCTGCACAATATATCACACACAATATTCTTTCTTTCTTTTTTTTTTTTTTTCTTTTTTTCCTGTCATCCTCCTTTTTCTCCAGAGTTGTCATTCAGCAAATCTGATTTTCCTCTAAAGCATCCAAACAAATCTGTGAGGCAAAAAGAAGAACTGAAGGAATAAAAAGAAACATCAAGCAAGTCCCTTTGAAACACTTTGCATATCTTCTAGGAAATACCAGCTCCTGAAATTAATATTTTGTTGAGATGACATCTCATATAAAACATTATCCTTTTGTTATCCCAGATTGAATCACTCAGGCGTCTCAGCTCATTTTTGGGGTAACACCCAGGATATTCTCCTGGTAAAGAAGGCAAGTGAGAGGTGTCCAGATAACTACAGAACCTATCAGTACCATTGAGAAAAATGTATTTCTATAAATCAATGTACTACCTCCAAGCCTATACCAAGCACTCCACTTAAATCTCTGCTATTGGCCCTGAAATCACTGCCTTCAACTGGATGATTGTTTTGTACAGAGATTTAAAAAAAAAAAAATATCAATTATAGGGCAGGATATTTTGTTAATGTCAGATCTCATGAAGCCATTTAACAGGGAAAAGTTACTACACTAGTAGATATGGTATCAACAATTAACCCAGAAAAAAAAAATATTTTAAGGCAGGTATTGATGCACAAGGGTTTATCTGAAGACTTTGAATACCTTCTTCAAAAAGTATGAGACATGTATACGAGTCACAGGCAAGGTAGGGAGGAATTTAGCACAGAATTCCTGTTTATTTTAAGGAGAATAACTGCAGGATTTAGCTCCTGGAGGCAGCTTTAAGCTGTGGTTACTCCCTCAGCTTTGCTTGGAGAGCTCCATTTTCCAGGCTGGCTGAAGTGGCTTAGAAAAACAAGGGAATTTATTTGCCTGGGGCAAAGGTTGCTTAACCTCCCTGGGTTTGACAATGTCTTTGCTCAGATTCTGCTTCATTTTTCCAACCACACAAGCAGAGCATGGCCTCATCTTCTGCTCCAACTGAGGCCACATTTTTCCAGTTGAAATAGAATTATTTGCCATGACTGCTGTTTATCCTCCCCTGCTGCAGCTGAAGGCTCAGGAATCAATTGAATGGAAACATTTTATCATGCAGGGGCTCTTCCCTTTTTAAAGATAATGGATCTACTCTTTTTTTTTTTTTTTTTTTTGTTAACATTTAAATGTAGAAACACCAGAAAAATAGATTCTTCCCCATAAACCATAAGCCATATTGGAGGAGGGGATCTTCCTACTTTAGCTGGGCAGGTGAAGACCTGAATTAGCAATGCTGCAGAGCACAGAATGAGACTTCTTAGCATCTGTTCACTACAAACAATGTCCAGCAAGAATTCTCAAATCAATACAGCTTATTCCAAATTTGAGAGAAAAAAAACAACACACCACCAAAAGCTTTTTATCCCACCAGTTTAAATATGGGCAGTAAGCTCTCCACAGTCATAAAAAATGTACCTGTGAACAAAAACAAACAAAAGAAAAAGCTCCATGTGGATATGACCCTGTGAGAGCATCTCCTATCAAACCAAGCATGCATTATTAATTACAAAGCTTACCAAATAAAACAGGGACTTGTAACAATTGGAAAAAGAGATAAAGACTGAGAGAATAAACTAACAAATGGCTATGGCAAAATAAATCATCCCCAGCTCATCCTCTGACTTCCCACCCAGCCCCAGAGGTTTTATCTCCAGTTCTCCAGATGCTTCAATGTCTGGCACCCCAACCAGTGAAGCTTGGGCAGTTTCTGCCACAAACCATCCCTGTGCCAAGCTGGGATGTCCTTCCACTTGGAAAACTGCTCCAGGAAAAAGGAGATGAGCACTGCAGGGTACCACCAGCCCCATCACTATGGAATTGCCTGGGCGAAAAAAAAAAAAAATCACTTCTTGCCCAAATCTGAGACCACCAGGAATGTTCGTGGCAAAGCAACAGATCCTAGGGAAGCAAACCCTGCCCTGGGGGTATGTGAGAGCACCTGGGACAGGCTCAGAGCTCTGAAAAAGCTGCAAGTTTCCAGGTCAGTCCTGAAAAGAAACCTTCCAGGAGGACATCCCTGCACAGCAGCAGCAGCATCCCGACTCAGCCTGTAGATTTTGGAGCCTCAACCCTTCACTGAGCCTGTTTTTTTTTCAAAATATTGAGGATAGATGATAACAATCAAGAGCAAGATCTTTTTTGCCTTCAGAGTTCAAAAGAAGAGCACAGTGATGGGGACTTGACAGACCTCAGATATTCCATGACCCACTCGAGCTCAGGCTCTGAGGTTTTTTTATCCCAAGGCTCAGAACAAAGCCCGTGCAGCTCCTCTGAAGTGACTCTGCTGGCATTAATGCCAAGGACAAAAAAGGGGACAGCAAATGGTTTGCTAATGAACTCTGATTCTGAGGTGTGTTATGAAGAGTGGGCAGAGTTATATTAGTAATGGTAACTGAGGTCACTGCCACAGTGCTGGTTGATCTTTAAGGAAAAACGGGGTGAGGTGGGAATAACTGAGGGGGGAAAAAAAAGAAAAGAAAAAGAAAAAAAAAGAGGAAAAAAAAAGAGAAAAAAGAAAAAGAGAAAAAATAAAAACTAGAAAAAAAAGATTAAAAAAGAACAGGAAAAAAGAAAAGAGAAAAAAGAAAAGAAAGAAAAAGTAGAAAAAAGAAAAAAAAGGAATAAAAAGACAGAAAAAATAGAAAAAAAAGAAAAGAAAAAGAAAAAAGAAAAAAGAAAAGAAAAAAGAAAAAAAACCAAAGAAAAAAAATTGAAAAAAAGTAAAAATAAAAAAGGAAAAAGGAAGAAAAAAGAAAGAAAAAAAAAGGAAAAAAGAGAAAAAAAAGATAAAGAAAAAAATTGAAAAAAAAAAGAAAAGGAAAAAGGAATAAAAAAGAAAAAAAAGAAAAAATATAAAGAAAAAAATAGAAAAAAAAGGAAAAAAAGAAGAAAAAAGAAGAAAAAGGAAAAAAAAGAAAAAAAAAAGAAAAAAAAAGAGAAAAAAAAAATAAAAGAAAGAAAAAAAAGCAAAACTGTTCTGGTCTGGTACAAGTGTGCCCATATGCTTATGATTATATCTGTCTATATGCTGGAGATGTCTAAGCTAGAGCTATTGAATATTTAACCTTAGAAATGGGAGCTGCATTGTCTCTTGCCTTATTAACACCCCTCTGTACCTCCCATTAACTCTAATTAGTGCTAACAGGGGGTTCACATAAATACCTCCATAATTAATATCCAGGGGAGTACTGGTCTAACACAGAGAGAGGATGTAATGCCAAGTTCCTTCTCCAGGGTTAAACCCCCAGCAGCCCTTCTGTCTCCCATTTCTTTCCCTTTTTTAACAGCCCTAAATCAACCCCACCAAGCCCAGTTTCCCACTCCAAGTCTTGCAGCAGGAGTCACAGCACCTGTTCTTATTTATACAGAATAAAACCAGGTAATAAAGTGACACCTATTAGACCTGTTAACTTCTGTTTGCTTGCTCCTGGAAAGATGCTACACCACCTTCTAACCATCATCCTCTTGCCTTCCAGCTTCACGGGGGAAGAGCAGTGTTTCCATCCCAGCTGAAGAGAAGTAACTGTCAATTAACAAAGCCAGGAGCAAGCCAGCTTACAGCACCAACCTCAATTAGCCTTATTAATGCCATTATCCCACCCCCAGTGTTGATAGACTCAGCTTTATCCCTAAATCAGGTATTATTAGCAACCCATTATGTCTGGAAATGAGAAGAGATCATAGAATTGGCTGGGTTGGAAGGGACCTCAGAGCTCATCAAGTCCAACCCTTGATCCACTCCCCCCGTGGTTCCCAGCCCATGGCACTGAGTGCCACATCCAGGCTCTTTTGAAATATCTCCAGGGATGGAGAATCCACCCCTTCCCTGGGCAGCCCATTCCAATGGCTGATCACCCTCTCCAGAAAGAAATTCTTTCTAATGTCCAACCTAAACCTCCCCTGGCACAACTTGAGACCTCTTGTGCCCTCTTGTCTTGCTGAGAGTTGCCTGGGAAAAGAGCCCAACCCCCCCCTGGCTCCAACCTCCTTTCAGGGAGTTGGAGAGAGTGATGAGGTCTCCCCTGAGCCTCCTCTTCTCCAGCCTCAACACCCCCAGCTCCCTCAGCCCTTCCTCACAGGAATTCTGCTGGATCCCTTCCCAGCCTCCTTGCTCTTCTCTGGACCTGCTCCAGCACCTCAATCTCCTTCCTGAGCTGAGGGGCCCAGAACTGGACACAGGACTCAAGCTGTGGCCTCCCCAGGGCTGAGCACAGGGGCAGAATCCCTTCCCTGGACCTGCTGGCCATGCTGTATAATGCACCTTTTATTGGGCTTCTGTCTCCAGCCCCAAGCTTTTCATTGAAAAGCATTAAGAGATTCCTTCCAGCCAGGGGTCATTTGCTAGCACTGAGTCTCACTCTTTGCTCCCATCATAAATAAGAGATTTTTCCATCAAACTTGTGCAGTCCTGGAGCTGAGGAGATGGATAAATTGCATTTAGTTGGGGGAGTATCCTCAGGGAACCAGGGGATCACTCTGCTCTCTCCCCAGTGAGTTGCAAATACTATTTTTAAAAACTTTCTGATGCTGAAGCTTTTGCCAGAGGCTTCACTGGGGGACAAAAAAAAGAACAGAGAGTGACAGGGAAAGGTGGTGCAGGAACAGGACAAATCCCCACTGGTGCTGCCAAGCATGGAAAATCTGACCCACATCCAAATCCTCTGTGCCCTCCCTACACTTTGGGGCAGCTCCAGCAAGAAAACACAGGCAGGCACCAGTCCCACTAAAATTAAGAGGTGTTTAATGGATGATTTAAAAAAAAAAATAATCAAATTGTGTATTTTTCATCTCTCCTCTACTGGCCCCATGTAGCAATAAAGAAGAGACATCCCCCAAGACTCACCTTATATCAGAACTGGACATTTTTTGGCTTTGCTTTGTGAAAACAAACTTTTTAAATTTTCTTTGCTCTCTGCCTTGGGGAATTAGGGACTCAGGCAGGATCCTAAAGACTCAGTGGGATTTATTCTTCATGCTTCTTCATGAGGGTGTTGGGGTTTTTCTGTTGTTGTTCAGGCCCCTGAGCTTATTAGTGCAGCTCCACTTGGAATAAGATTTTCACTAAACCACTCTTCCTCCCCCTGTTTTTCCTTACCAGTTCATAGGGGGATCATGGTGAGGTTATTTTTCAGGAAAGCAAGGGATAGGAAAGCAGTCTGAGGGTGCTGCAAAGGGGACAGAATTTGATGTACAAATCCCTTTGCCATTATTCCCTTCTCAGCTCCTTTGATCCAAGAAGAGGATCACACCCAGCTCACAGCTCTGGCCACCCTCGTGTGGCTTTGTTTGCTTCTATCTCAAGCACCCAAATCTCCCCTCTTCTGGTTCCACACTCCACCCAGGCTCTTCTGAAAGACTGAAGGAAAAAAACCTTGTTTTGTTCAGTTTTGATTCACTAGAGGAACTTTTCTCCATCCACACAACTCTCCTCAGAAAAGGAAAATGGAATTCTCTTCCCCAGAGCTACAGAACCAGCAAAGATTTTAGCTGTAAGTCAGTCTGACCAAACACAGAACATTTCATCCCAAATAATAGGTTGCTTTTTGAATGTATTATTAATGCTAGGCTATTTTTGTGCAATAATCTGAAGCAGTGGAAATCTATTCAACAGCAGCAGAAACAAGAAGGGAAACTCTGTGTTACCTCTTAAAATATTGGTCTCTCCTCCTCCACCCTGTTTATCCTCTTGGCATTCAAAAATGCACAGTGAAAAGAAAACACAGTGAAGGAAAAGTAACTTGTAAAATTAGGCTTTAAAATCAGGCTTGCAAAGTAACAGCTCCAAAATGAGGTGAAATCCTGAGCAAAGAGCTGCCTAGGCATTTTACTAGGAATTGGAATGAATGTCCAAGGAAGGGTTTGAGGAAATCTGAGTTGATTGAAACTTCTGGCTACTCCCAGAAGTGCTGTTTCAGTGTCTTGCCAGCAAGCTGACAAAGATACCAAAATAGAGAGCAAGAGGGGATCAGGCAGGCCCAGGGAACAGAGAGTTTATGGGAAAATAGCTCTGATCTTTTCTTCATTACCAGCCAACCCAGTGAAGATGTTCTCTGGCTATGCTGGATACCCTGTCAGCTTTACCCTGGGGTGTGCAAAACACCAAACCCTACAGGTAATAAATGTGGCATCAAGAGATGGGTATCATCTGAAGGAATTTCCTGTCCCTAGCTCTTTTGTTTTTTTTTTTCCTTTTCCCCAGCAGAAACTGAAATGATAAAAAAAAAAAAGTTTAACTGCAAATTATTTCCAAGGCAGCTAAGCCAGAAGCTGCAAACATGAGCTCTGACATGTATTTTATAACTCCTTGAAACTTTTTTACAAGAAAACTCACCCACCTCACCCTTTACAGCTTTCCTTTTCCATTTAGCTAAAAAGAGATTTCCTTGCAAGTAGGAACGGGGTGCCAGGGTCCCAGGGAAACCTTCTGCTTATCCAGGGCTGCTGAGCCATGAAGTGCTGACAGATAAACAGCTGCTTGGGTTCTGAAATTACAGAAAATAAAAATCCATCCTCCTGCAAAGGCAACTCTCTGAATAGCATTTCTGGTGGCATTGGGGTTGGGGGAATCATCCTTTCATTTCCTGTCTTTCTGCAGGATGGAACATCAGGGATTTCCTGAGAGTTGGCTGCATCCTCCAGATGGAGCCTGCATCTGGGATCTGGGAATTTCTTTCACTCTGGGGAGGGAAAATTGTGGCCTCATTTTCCCTCATTGGAGGGAAAAAAATTGGCCTCATTTTAAGACTCAAAACCGGGCATTTTGGGGTATTCCTGTGAAGCCAGGATGGAAATTATTATCAAAATAAGAAAGTTTTAAGGAAGTAGTATGGGTGTTGGGCCTTAACCTGGGACACAGAAGATCCAGGCTGACATTCCTGGTTTTCCCAGTTCTCAGCAAGGAGCACAAGCAAACCTCATTGCTAGGTTATTAACCTAAAGAGTTCACCAGGCCAAACTCAAGTGCTTCTTGGAGAAGTTGTCTTACACTGAAAGAGATCAAGATTTATTATTTTTTTCCTATTTCTTTTTTTTCCTATTTTTTTCCTATTTCTGTGCATAAAACTACAGCAGCCTTTCTATTTTTGGACCACAACAGCAAAGACTCTCCCTAAAATTTCAAAATATGATACTTGCCTCATCAGATAGATGAAAGAGAACACAACTTGTTTTTTTTTCCCCAGTAAAGAGGTAGCTGAGTAGCAATGATTCCTTACTATTTCACTAAATATTCAATGTTTCCTTGCCATTCAAGCACATCTGAGCTCACAGGTAAGAATCTCAACCTCCATTCTGTCTCTTAAAGCTCCTTCAAGCTCATATAGTTCCTAAAAATGTTATTCCACTCTTCCTTTCAGCAGTACCCAGAGTCCTTCCTATCCACTCATTCCTTCTATCCACTCATTCTCTCCAAATTATGCAGCCCTTCTGCCTCCTGTCTCTATCAGGATTAACTAAAAAAATCAGGAATAATCAGGAATAATTAAAAAAAAATCCAGGAAAAGAAAGGGGTGTGTTTTACTTTTAAACACCTTTTTTTGTGTGTGTGTAATGTGCTTAAGCCAACAGGTCAGAGGGATATCAATAGCAAAATCTGGTTTTGATAGAACAGTTTATTGATACCCTTTATTTAGTGTGTAGTTGGGTTTACCTAAACAAATGAGATGGTAAAACATCTCACAAATGTATTTATGAAGACAGGAAGAGAGCAATGAACAATTTGTTTATTTGTCTTGTTATACAAGACAAAAACCTTGTTCCAGCCTATAGCCATTTTATTTCTAACTTCCTTATAAAAAAGAAGGGCTTCTCCTTTCTGCCTCCAGCACATCCTAAGCCTCTGGGAAGTTTTACTCCCTGACAATCAGTGGCTTTGTGTGCACATTTTCATACATATATATATATGTATATATAGGTCTCTATTTAAGCACACAGAGCCAAGACAAAGCAGATTTTGAACTTCAGGAGTTCAGTGAGCTGCATCTTTCATCCTCTGCCCCTCCTCATGGGTGTGCAAATGGACATACTGTGAACTACAACATCAGAACACACTTGTGCCACCAAGCACTTGGCACTCATTTTGCAGAGAAATAAAAGTTTTCATAAATAGTATTTTTGGAAGACTTAGGAAAAAAATTGCTAAAAGTTTCCTGACCTTCTACCTTTCAGTTTTCCAACAAGTTTTGTCTCTAACACCAGCTCAAAGTCAGGTGCTGATCTCCATCAGCAATGAGGATGAAGCCAATCTTCATGTGGGACAAACTTTCTCCATTTTTGAGCTCCATGATAGAGAGATTACAACAACACCATTACAGTAGTATCTTTTTAAAAGCCCAACATGGACTCCATCTAAGACCAAACCCAGAGGAGAGGTCACTGATCTCAGTGTGGCCTTGCTCAGGTGTTCAGTTCCCCCAGGGCTGCATGATTTGTTTTCTCACCTTATATTAAAATTGAATGTATTTCTTCTTGGATCAGACAGCATTTCTGCCATGCAGGTTTCCACTGCTTCAAACAAGAAGATCCTGGCTTGAAGATATTTAAAAATCAGTGCCATGGGCTGAAGACCACCGGGGGAGTGGATCAAGGGTTGGACTTGATGATCTCTGAGGTCCCTTCCAACCCAGCCAATTCTATGATTCTATGATTATCAGAGATCTCCCATGCTATCTCAACCTAAAGGTTAATTACCTTGACTTCACAAACCTTCCCAAGTGCTGTTTCATAGAATCATAGAATCATAGAATTAGCTGGGTTGGAAGGGACCTCAGAGATCATCAAGTCCAACCCTTGACCCACCGGTGCGGTTGCTAGACCATGGCACTGAGTGCCACATCCAGGCTCTTTTTAAATGTCTCCAGGGATGGAGAATCCACCACCTCACCGGGCAGTCCATTCCATTGCCTGATCACCCTCTCCGTAAAAAAATTCTTTCTGATATCCAGCCTAAATCTCCCCTGGCACAACTTAAGACTGTGTCCTCTTGTCTTGTTGAAAGTCGTCTGGGAAAAGAGACCAACTCCCACCTGGCTCCAACCTCCTTTCAGGGAGTTGTAGAGAGCGACGAGGTCTCCCCTGAGCCTCCTCTTCTTCAGGCTGAACAGCCCCAGCTCTCTCAGCCTCTCTTCATAGGGCCTGTGCTCGAGTCCCTTCACCAGCCTGGTTGCCCTCCTTTGGACCTGTTCCAGGACCTCGATATCCTTCCTGAACTGAGGGGCCCAGAACTGGACACAGTACTAGAGGTGAGGCCTCACTAGGGCTGAGTACAGGGGCAGAATCACTTCCTTGGACCTGCTGGCGACGCTGTTCCTGATACAGGCCAGGATGCCATTGGCCTTCTTGGCCACCTGGGCACACTGCTGGCTCATGTTCAGCTTCCTGGCAATCCAGACTCCCAGGTCCCTTTCTGCCTGGCTGCTCTCCAACCACTCTGTGCCCAGCCTGTAGCACTGCATGGGGTTGTTGTGGCCAAAGTGCAGGACCCGGCACTTGGCCGTGTTGAACCTCATCCCGTTGGAATCAGCCCAACTCTCCAGTCTGTCCAGGTCCCTCTGCAGAGCCCTCCTGCCTTCTGGCTGGTCCACACAAGTTTAGAACAGCCCAGTGCTCTCCAGACACATACAGCAAAACCAGTGTATTACACCAGCTCCTACCCCCAATTTCAAGTAACTGAGCTTAAAAATTTTGTGTTGACTGATCCTACTTAGCAGAATTCTCAAGCACAGATCCTATGAGGAGAGGCTGAGGGAGCTGGGGGTGTTGAGGCTGGAGAAGAGGAGGCTCAGGGGAGACCTCATCACTCTCTCCAACTCCCTGAAAGGAGGTTGGAGCCGGGGGGGGTTGGGCTCTTTTCCCAGGCAACTCTCAGCAAGACAAGAGGGCACAAGAGGTCTCAAGTTGTGCCAGGGGAGGTTTAGGTTGGACATTAGAAAGAATTTCTTTCTGGAGAGGGTGATCAGCCATTGGAATGGGCTGCCCAGGGAAGGGGTGGATTCTCCATCCCTGGAGATATTTCAAAAGAGCCTGGATGTGGCACTCAGTGCCATGGGCTGGGAACCACGGGGGGAGTGGATCAAGGGTTGGACTTGATGATCTCTGAGGTCCCTTCCAACCCAGCTAATTCTAGGATTCTAATTCACAGCCATTAACTCATGTGCTGCATGACAGGGTGTCCTGCCAGTAACATCCTGACATGTGCTCAGCCAAGGAGAGAGGAGAAAAAGTCCTTGCAGTGCAGTTAGCAGAGGAATAATGCATGACTTGGGCAATTGCTGTCACCCAGCAGTGGTGTGCATGAAGTGCAAAGAGCATTTTCATGTTTGGGAGGAAAGAGTTTTAAAATATTCAGCAGTCACTGTCATCTTCATCTCGTTCTCAGCCCCAGGGAAGGGGCTCCAATGCCCCCTTGCCAGGAAGGCTCCTTGGCAGCAGCTGGAGTGGGAGCAGCAGCAGGAGGCTCCCAACAAGGCTGTGGAATAAAATGCTTATTCAAGAGACAGCACAAGGGCTGGTTTGCTAAGTGGAATGAAGCACCTCACCCTGCAGGAGCCCTTGGATCTCTCCACTGAGCAGCTGGGCTGCACTTTGCTCCTATCGGTAATAATAAAGAGAAATTAAAAATAAGGATAGCAAAGGAAAAGGAAAGCTTGAGCTTGCAAGCTGCATCAGGTGGACTCAATGCTCCTGCCTCAATTTCCCCCCACCCCCTCTCTCACCACAGCCCCCCCCCTGCTCTGGCAGGGCTTGCTGGGGGGCTGAGATGCAGGGCTGCTCCGTATCCAGGCAACGAGCATCCCTGAGGCTCTGCAATGCACAGGAGGAGCAGCTGGGGCAGGGACTCCCCCAAACAAGACAGAAGAAGCTTTTCCATTTCTAAAGAATGAAGGCAAAGAGTAAAGCAAGATCTAAGCTACCTTCTGACAATGAAAGCCCATTTTCCCTGAGACTCCCAGTTTTCCCAGCACAGCTCGCTGGGAAGGTGCCAGGAAGAGCCCACAAAACTCCCTGTGACTTTTTCTTTTATTTCTCAGTGCTGTGAATGTTCTCACCTAGATCCACCTCCTCCCACTGGAGGAACTTTCCAGGTTTATTAGCAACCCAGAAGCAATAGTCTCAATTCTCAGAGCTGTGTTTTGGCCAGGTAAAACCTCCCAATGGACATGCACCCCTCTCACCAGGCTTCAAGGATGGTCTGTGGGAGGAAAGGTCAGCTGAGAATAAATAATCCATCAATTCTTATATTCAGAAGAGGAGAAAGTTCTTCGGCAGCCAGGGGATAAACTCCTCATGGCAAGGAGGTGAGTGGGAGTGTCACCAGAAACTGCAGTGACATCCAGATAGCAGTCACAGTGCTTTGGGCAGCCTTGGTCATGATGCCCCACTCTCCTCCTCTGTACAACTCTTGTTACAAAGGTTGGGATACTCTCACTCTGGCAGAGGTTCAGAATTTGAGGGAAGACCAAAGAACACCAGGAACTAAGCAAGCAATGGGTAAAAGCCCCCAGAAACATCATCCCTGAGCATTTTCAATTCAAAGATGACCTGCAGGCCACTGACATTCAAAATATTAAATTGCAGAGGATGAAGCTATTTGGCAGAGAGCTGGAAGAATACTTATAAAGCTTCTGTAGCATTCAGCTGCCTCCCAAGCAGTTGTTGGGGCTGCCATAAGGACACTGCATCATTGTAGATAAACAGGAAAAAATGATTGTTAATAAAAGAAATGAATGGCAAATTGCTGCAATAAGATGCTCAGATTCCAACCAGATTTAATTCCAAGAAACTCTGGGTCATAATGGCCCTTTCCCACCTTATTTGATGCTTTGTCATCATTTGAGGCTTTCAGCCATTAACATTGCTCATGAGACAACACCAGAAAGCAAACACAACAGATATTTTCCCCTTCCTTGTTGTCACAGCACTGATTTATTACCCAGAAAGGATTTTTTACTTTCTTTCACCATGACTGGAAAGGTTGAGCAATCACTACTTAGGGGTGCATGAGATGCTCAGAGCAGGAATCCCTCTCTCGGGAGCTTGGGAGGTCTCTTGGCTCCTGCTGTAATCGCAGCTCCCTGCTTCTGCCTTCCCTCCTCTTTTAGCAATTTCTACAGCTTCACTGCCTTGGCAAAAGGATTTTTTTAATTTTTTCCCTTTCTAGTAGTGACAGCCCTTTTAGGAGACAGCCCAGTATCAAGTTACTCATTAAAAGAGGTAAAAACTACCTCCCTGGAATAAAGTGTCACCTCCAGTTGAACTCTGGGGAAATATAAGGGAAAAATAAGCACACTTTTGCTCTTTTGTGAGCAACTTGGAACATCAGCAAGAACTGAGCCATGTGTCCATTATCCAGGTGTCCTCAAAGTGATGAATTCATAGCACACAATTCCCACAGCTGATGGGAAGGGCAGCTCCAGTGCCAGAACAGCCCCTTTGCAGCACAGGGGGTTACTGCCAAGCCAGTTACACCAATTTACAACAATTTCCATAAGAAATGTGAGCTGAGACCTGGACACCAGTTCAACCCCAGCTCCCCCATGATTCACTCAGAGGGAAGGCAAAGGGCTCTAACTTTTATATTTAACAAGCTTTCTCCTAAAAAAACCCATACACATATAAAGACTGCTGTGAAGCACAGAAATCACAGAATCTGCTGAGCTGGAAGGGACCCATCAGGATTCCCAAGTCCAACTCCTGTCCCTGTGTAGGGCACCCCAAGAATCACACCATGTGCCTGAGACCATCATCCCAATGCAACCTTTAGAGTCTTTCTCTCATTAACACATCCTTTTAGCAAAAAGTCCTTTGCAACAGAGAATCATAGACTGGTAGGGGTTGGAAGGGAGGTCACTGAGTCCAACTTTTTCCCCTGCCAAAGCAGGGCAGGTCACACAAAGCCACATCCAGATGGGTCTTGAGAGTCTCTAGGGGTGGAGACCCCATCACTCTCTGCCCAGCCTGTTCCTGTCCTCCATCACCCTCACAGTAAAAAAGTTCTTCCTCACGTTGAGCTGGAACTCCCTGTGTTCCAGTTTGTGTCCATTGCCCCTTGTCCTGTCACAGGGCACCACTGAAAAGAGACTTTCCCACTCTTCAGATATTGATAAACTTTTCTAAGGTCCCCTCTCAGCCTTCTCCCCACTCAGGAGCCCCAGGGCTCTCAGCATCTCCCAATAGGACAGATTTTGGCTGTCTTAGGAGATGTTGGTTGAACATTGCCTCAGGAAAAGCAAGGAGACAGCAAGCAGGGGGCTGTGGCAAAGCTCAGTTGCCTCCAAAAACCTGGAGGCAGAGGAAAAATTAAGGAAGAGGGGAGGAAGGGGGAGGCAGAGATGTGGCACCAGTGCAGAGCTGAAGCATGGAGGTCCTTGCTGAGATAAGGAGTGCTCCAGATCAGAGGTGACAGCAAAATTCAAGGGGACAACTAAATCCTGACCTAGGAAACCACTAAGCACACTTCAGCAGAGCCCCTACCACCTCCAGCTTCTTCTACAACTTTAGACACCCATTTAAGGTCTTTGGAGAAAACAGGCCAGATGGCTGAGCCCATTGCAAGACCAAACTCCTCTGCCTGGTGCTAGAGTGTGAAAACCCATCCCTCCTTCAGAAACTAAACCCCAAATGAGCAGCACTGACAGACACAACAGAGCACCTCTGATGAAGGAGGAACCCAGAGTGATGCTGATTGATTCCCAGAAGCAGTAATGAAGGATGTGCCTGGGACTGGGACTGTCCCCTCAGTTCAGGAAGGAGATTGAGGTCCTGGAGCAGGTCCAAAGGAGGCAACTGGGCTGGTGAAGGGATCCAGCACAGATCCTATGAGGAGAGGCTGAGGGAGCTGGGGGTGTTGAGGCTGGAGAAGAGGAGGCTCAGGGGAGACCTCATCACTCTCTCCAACTCCCTGACAGGAGGTTGGAGCCGGGGGGGGTTGGGCTCTTTTCCCAGGCAACTCTCAGCAAGACAAGAGGGCACAAGAGGTCTCAAGTTGTGCCAGGGGAGGTTTAGGTTGGACATTAGAAAGAATTTCTTTCTGGAGAGGGTGATCAGCCATTGGAATGGACTGCCCAGGGAAGGGGTGGATTCTCCATCCCTGGAGATATTTCAAAAGAGCCTGGATGTGGCACTCAGTGCCATGGGCTGAGAACCACGGGGGGAGTGGATCAAGGGTTGGACTTGATGATCTCTGAGGTCCCTTCCAACCCAGCCAATTCTAGGATTCTATGGTTCTATGACAGCAGCCCTGAGCAGTGCCTAAAAAGCTCTACAACCCTGCTGAGACCCCCCCAAAACCCTGCACTCAGACCTCCCTGCCTGAGAAGCCTATTGCAACCAGTTCTGCACTACAGCCTGGGTCCCTGCTCTAAAAATTCCCTTACAGCATCTCCTCCCTTTTCAGCCAAGCTCAGACCTCAAACCTGGAGGCACCTCCAGTCTGTGCACAATGGGCTCTACCCAAAATTCCTCAGCATCAGCATCATTTGGCATGGGGAGGAGGGAGCTGCTCCCTGGGGACCTGGGATAGAGGCAGGAGAAGCAAAATATCATCCTGGGGAGGCTTCAGAGAAGCTGTTGCTGGGGCTGAGGGTGGGCATTTAAATCCTCAGGGACAGCATAAAAGAGAATCAGTGAAAAAAACTTTTAATGCTAACTGAGAGCACTCACACTTTATTCCTTGATGTGCAGGGGCTCAAGAGGTGGGTGGGAAAAGAGGCACAAAAAAAGCTCCATCCAAGAGGCTACCTGCAGCTAGAAGCAACAAGAGCCACTCCCCAGCCCCAGCAAGAGTAACATCCTCATGGTTATTTTCCTGCCAAACCATCCCTGAACTCTTCCAGCAATAGAGCACAATTTTTACATCAGGAAAACCCAAGAAAAATCTACTCTGCATCAGAATCATCAGAAAGAACACAGCAAGCTGATGAACAGATTTTGCTGGGGGGTGACAACACAAAAACCCAAACAAAACCCAAACCCAGAATGGGGAAGAATCACCTCACTCTGCACTGGAAGATTTTTTTTCTTCTGAAACAAAGCAATACAGAGCTGTTTCTTCACATCAGCTCCCCAAAGTTTTGCTCAGTTTCAGATGAAACTAGATATTTTTATATCTCCTAACTGAAAAGCCCCCAAAAATGCAGCATCCTCTCCCCTCGAGCACCACACCAAACAAACCCAAACCCCCTTTTTATAAATCGTTTGGATCAAATTTTAATAGGAAAACATGGTTTTCATTTTTAAATGTTGAAAGGATCAGCTTTGGCATTTCCAAAACAAAAATATGTTGCATTAAGAAACCTGGGAGTGTTTTGATATTTACAAATATACATGGAGCCCTTTTGTTGACTGAAACTATTTGCATAAACTTGATTTTACCAAGATTTATGGCCTATGAAGATTTGGGAAAAAAAAAAAAAAGGGCTTATGTAATTAAAAAAATCATAAAAATTATCTGAATTATCTGCAGAGATGTGATTTACAGACTTGACAGCTGATTTTTTATGCACAGTTTCAGCTGCTGTAGTTCCCAACAGTTCCCATTACTCCTGAGCAACAAAGAAAACCCAGCAGAAGCCCAAGATCTCAAGCAGCTCAAGTAGCACTTCCAGCTTTCCACACCTAATGCTCAGGACTACTGAGTGCTCCTAGGGATTTATATTGCTAGTCCTAAACATCTGGGTTCAGATTTACACTGAACATTTCAGGTTTTCCAAATGAGTCGTTTCCAGACCAACCAAAAAGCAAAAAAAAAAAAAAACAAAACAAAAAACCCATTTGATGACTTTTTTTTAAAAGGCATCACTGATTCCCTTTTTCCTGGGATGAAGATTTGTTGAATATACTGATCTTTAGGAAACCTGTGGTCATATTAAGTCAACTTGGAGACTCAGAGCCTTACTGTACAGATTTTCAGGTATTTTAAATGCTCATAAATTGTATTCATGTCAGTGGCCCAAACGTAGTCTTTATTTTTGAACACTTTTTTATTTTTGGCAGGAGGAGATGGAATTGCAGGATACCAACTCCTGTTTCCAATCAGTTCAGTGAGAGTTTGGCCCTCAGTGCTGCTACCAGATAACACACAAAATTGGGAGATGGAAAGGGAAATGGAAAAGCAAAGGCAGTTCTGGCAAGAGACTCCACTTTCCAGTAACATGACCCAGAAACTGAGCCAACACAGCTAACAGCCCCTGAGGTTGTGATAAAAAAGGAGCTTCATTCTGAGATCTAGCTTCTTAAGCATGGAGTTGGAAAATAAATAAAAAAAAAAAGGATAAACTGATTCCTTTCCTCCTTGTTGACCGAATATTTGGGGGAGAAATAAATCAGAATTGAGGGCATTGATTTTAGGCTGCTCGAAATGCACTCGTGGGTGGATTTTGCAGCCACAAAAGTTATAAATGGCCCAGTTTGAGGAGTCAGTGACAAATTCTGCAGTGGGCATCTGGATTGAACTGAGGGTCCATTTGTCTCTCTGCATCACCAGCTCAGCAGGAATGGCCAAGCCTGATACCCACCCTGGCTGCAGAATGGGGGAAACCAGTGGGTGAGGCAGGCACCAGCTCCAGCATCCTCTCCTCGTGGAAAAATGCCAGGAATAGTCTGAGATGGCTCTTGCAGAACAGCCAGTTCCCAGGAAAAGCTTTCTCCTTCCCTCCTGGGCTCAGGGAGTGGTTGGTACCATGCAGCAAGGTGGGACCCAGGCTCCTGCATCCTTCAGAACCTGAAGCCAGGAGTACCCCAGTCCAGCTGGAAATTAGCACCTGGTGAGTGCTGGGAGCTTTGAAAATAAACTTTCCACAAATAATGAAAGGAAGGAAGTTTATGCTGCTTGAAAATGCTCCTTTGGGATTTATTTCTCCTTGCACGTGCTGCTGGGGGAGGTTGGTCCCCTCACACATGTGCTGTGCTCCACTTTTTCAGAAAAGGGACAGCTGTGGACAGTCCCCTGGTGAGCTGGAGACCTCCAGATGCACAGGAATCCACTGCCCCTACACGTCCCCTTTCTTGTCATCCACCACAAAATGCCACTGTGTCACCTGGACCTTACAGCTGGGGCCACATCTGCTAAAACCAGCCCTGAACATCCACCAGAAGCATGCCCAAGGCTGTCCTTGTATGTTATAGAATAGAATCATGGAATCATGGAATGGTTCGGGTTGGAAGTGCCCTTAAAGCTCCCCCAGTGCCAACCCCTGCATGGGCAGGGACACCTCCCACCAGCCCAGGTTGCTCCAAGCCCCATCCAACCTGACCTGAGACACTGCCAGGGATGGGGCAGCCACAGCTTCCCTGGGAAACCTGGCACAGGGGCTCAGCACCCTCAAATTAAAGAATTTTATACTAAAGCCTAACATAAACCTCCCCTCTTCACTGGCACAGGATGTGCCAGCACTGTCAACAAATACAGCGTCTGCCAGGGCTGCAGCTCCCATCCATTAGCACTGGAAAATGTCGTTTTACCCAGGACAGCTCAGCCATCACATTATCATTATCTTGACTCTGCCCAAGCCTGCCCAGCAGCTGCCCCACACGTGGGCTCTCCTCACAAAACAGATTTCAAGCTTTTGCACTAAACAGACACAGCAGGGCAAGCAAGAAACCTCAGCTTTAAAACAAGTTTTAAGGACACTCAAGAGCAATAATAACCTTTTTCATATTCTGCAAGTTTCAAACCAAACTGCTTTTCCATTTATTTTTTTATATCAGATGAATAGAGGGTTTTTCATGGGCAGCTTTGCATTGGAGTAGAGGCAATGGGGACTTCTATCACCCCAATATCTGCTGGGGGGCCAATACAGCAGAGCATAAGTAATCCAAGAGGATCCTGGAGTGAATTGATGGTAATTTCCTTCTCCAAGTGAGAGAGGAACAAAATAGATGCTGGATGTCAGGTTGGACATCAGGAAGAATTCTTTAATTTGATGGTGCAAAGCCTGGTGGGCTTCCACTACTGTATCACTACTATAACTGCAAGTTATCAGAAGGGAAGATTCTCTCAGAGACTCATTATTTAGAGATGGAAGAAAATCTCAGCTTCTTCAAACTATTTAACTCACAACCTGAAGAAAAAATGAAAGAAAACTAAACTTTTCTCAATATGGTATCTGTTTCCTTTGATCAGTGCAGCCTCCATTTACAGGCTTTTACAAAAACACCCCAAAACATTGAACCTTTAAGAAGTCCTTACTCCATTTTCCCAAAATTACAATCTTCTTATAAATTGTCAAGTTGTTCAACATTTTAAAAGGGAAAATGTGTACCTTGCCAATTAATAGTAATAATAATAAAGAAATAACGATGGTGATAATATCAAATAATTAATTTGGGGGGGGAAAACGTTTTTATAGAAAGCATTTTCCTTTTTTCCACTTTTGTAATCACCCCTCCACATAACACAGATAATTATGACACAATTGTGGTAAATGAGCCACAAAATTTATTGCTGCTTTTTCTGAGAGTGGGTTTTTTGTCTGCTTTCATAGAATAGATTATGCTGAGTTGGAAAGGGACCCATCAGGATCCTCAATCTCAGTTCCTGTCCCTGTGTAGGGCCCCCCCAGGATCACCCCATGTGCCTGAGAGCATCATCCCAATGCTGCTTGAACTGGGGCAGGTTTGGTGCTGGGACCACTTCCCTGGGGAGCTTCTGCCACTGCTCAGCTGCCCTCTGGGGGAAAAAACCTTTTCCTGATCTCTCACCTCAACCTCCCCTCATTCCCCTTCCTCCCATTTCCCTGAGTCCTGTCCTTGGTCACAGGAGTGAGGAAATCAGAACCAGCCCCAAATCTTCCCCTGCAATGAGGTCACCCCTCAGCCTCCTTTTCTCCAGGCTGAACAATCCAAGTGACCTCAGCTGCTCCTCATCACTCACCCCTTCCAGACCCTTCATCATCCTCCTTTGGACACTCTCCAACAGCTTGATGTCTTTTTTTTTTTTTTTTTTTCAGAAGCCTGCAACGTTATCAGTTGATGAACAGACTTTTATAGGGAGAGCATCAGAAGGGATGGCAGGCACAAGAAGCACTGCTAAAGGCTGTAACCCAGTTCCTGGGACAAGAGGAAGAGCTGGCTGTCTTCCCAGCTCCCAGCCTTATGCTTTTGCCACTCTGGACTCTTCTTTCTGGAGTCAGAGGCTTCAGCTTTATTGATGCTCATCGTGCTCCAGCTCTCCTGTTGCACAAGCCACTAAGTGAATTTGTCTGGAGGTCAGACTTAATTGGAGAAAAAGGGCAGTTTCTCTTCATCAAGAAGCGCTACTGCACCAGGAAAGAAAAAAACCCAAACATCAGGAGTGTTTTCAGTCCTTTTTTCTAAGCTGTACATATTCTGACCCACCCCCATAGCCTGGGGAGGTCCCCTTAGCCTGGGGCAGGATCCCCATAGAAGTATCCAGGTGTGCTTGCACCAGGACTGGAAATACACACTGGAGAAACGATAGACTGTGAATGGAAAAAGGAAAATGCTTTCTATAAAAAATTTTCCCTCCCAAAATTAATTATATTATCATCATTATTTCTTTATTATTATTACTATTAGTAAGGTACACAGAGGAGACATTTCATGCCTCTGCCCCACTGCTTTAAGCAAGAAAAATTAAAAGGTGAGGAGGATTATTACCAAGTTTAGGATGCAGGGAAATGCAAAACAATATCTGCTCCTCTTCTAAGATCTGAACCACCTTTGCTATCCCAAGATCACCCAAACCAGAGGAAAGCCACAGCAAAACCTTTTGCTGAGACCAAGACTGCAGATGTGCACCCTCTCCTTCTGCCCACATCTTCCACAAAAGAGCAACTTTCAGCAAGAAAAAAAAAAAAAAAAAAAAGGCAACTGTAAAAAATCAATTTTTAGAAAGAATGTAGCATGATGCCATTTTCCTTACATGGGAAGTGGTATCCCCAAACGGAGGCTCAAACAATAGCCAGCCTAGCAGGAGGTGCAGTTAGAAGACGACTTGGGGGGGGAGAAAAAATTATATATATGTGTATTCCCTGCTGGCCCTCACCCTCCATTTCCTCTGGGATTTCTTTGTGACTGCACTGAAAGGGGTCAATAGCTCCCAGCTTGAGAAATGCAGCTTTTCAAAGAACTATCAGCAGCATCTGTATTTAAAGCATGCTTTTTACTTTGCAGTGTGTCCCCCCCCAGCTAATGTAGTGATTTTAAAAGCCTGCAGCAAGATAAACTTTCAGGGAAAAGCAAAAAGGGCAGAGTAGAGGAGAACAGGTACCTTTCTGCTTTGGTTTACTGACTGTGTCCCTGGAAAAAAGCAAAACGGGGACTGGGAATGTAAACTGGAGATAATCTGAAGTGCTACAAATCCTTCAGTCACCACCTCCCCATCCTATAAAGGATGCTACAAAACCCACATGAAGCAGCCAAGCACCAACCTGGGAAAGAATTTCAGCTGATTAAAAACAAGAGACAAATTAGCACTGGGCTCACTGAACACATCAAAGCTTTCCAACTCCATTCTCAGTGTGGAAGAAATTCTGAGCTGACACAGGCAACTTAGTCAAATTTCAATAGGTTTAATTAACTTGTCTTGCTAATGAAACACTGGGCCAATGGCCCAGTTTGCAGCTAGGCTTTCTATTTGAGGAAATACTCCAGAAAAGCACATTAGAAGCAGGAATTTTTTGGGGGGCAGGGAGAAGCAGCAGGATTTCTCCCTAAGTTTCTCCTAAATTTCTCCTTGGGTGTCACTGGAAGTGGCCCATGTGGAAGGCTGGAACATGCACAGATTTTCAGGACCCCTGGCCTCACCTCCTCTTGCAGCCCCATCCACACATCCCACAGCAATCAGGTCGCAGCTGCTCTCAGTATCGGGCTGTATTTTTTTATTCACTTTGGAAGAGGATGAATCCAAGTGCCCAAACAGAGAGTTTCTACAGCTCAGCTGGGGCTGTGCTTCCCCAGGTATAAAAAGGTCAAAACTCCACCCCTGTGCTTTAGAGACTGAGTAACAGTTCCAAACTACTAAAATTTCTCCATATTTAAGGATGAAAGCGGGTGAAATGTCACAAAAGGAAGGTCTGCTTTGTGTTGAAGGGAGGCAGATTAAATAAGACCAGGTTCCCATTTATCTGACTCCAGATTATTCTGGCTGTTTGAATGGAGCCTTTCAGCAAACAGCAGCAGAATCCCACGATATTCCTCAAAGACAAGCCTGCAATTCCCAGATGGAAATGTGCAGTGGAATCTCCAGCAGCACCACGTAGGGCAAAAAAGCTCTTTTGTATGGTTCCTCCCAAACCATCCAAGGGAGAAGAGAAAACTGAGGTCAGTCAATGCTTCAGAACCAAAGCAATAAAATTGAAAATTGCCTCTCCCAGCCTCCAGCATGAGCAGCATGTGACTTTGCATTTCACTCCACTTTCCAACCAGACTATCTTTCTTGCAGGCATTCAAACAGCCTATGCCTTGCCAGATCCTGAATTATAGAAAAAAAGCTCCTTGGAGCCTGAGAACTCTGAATTTCACAGCCACTGATGGGGTTGAAATGAGCCTGATAAGCCACACTCATGCTTGCAACTGGTTCAACACAACACAGCCCTAAACCTTCATAATACAGCCCAGGAAACAGAATCCTCCCATCTCCTACAACTAACTGCATCTGCAGTGGTCAGGGGTTGAAAAAGAAGTAAGCAGATTAATTCTGTCAAGCTGGGAAGGGAAAATCCCATCATTTAAAACAGGACTGGAAGACACTGCTGGGAAAGATGTTCCATGCTAGGTGGGGATTAAGGGTTTGGATTACAGGGCCTCATCTTTTCTAGAGCTGCTTTCTGGGAGTCCTTGCCAGTCCTGCAGGGATGTTCTGGTTGGGTGGTTGGGTTGTTTTTTTTTTTTTCCAGGACCTGGAACACCTTGCCCAGTTGAAAACTCAATGATTTAAATAATTTCTTACTTAGCCCCCTGCCCCCAAGACACACATCTTTGTTCCTTTTCTTGAAAAGCTTTCTGTTTAAATGAAGGTGATTTTCCATATTAAACCAGAGGTCTAAGTATTGTTTTATTAATACCTCACTGGTAACATTCTTCTTTTTCTCAGCATACTCCTCCCAGACCTTTAGCCTATACTCACTTTAGCTACATGAACAGTCCTCACCCTCTGAAAGGACATTTTTTGCTGCAAAAAACATTCCCCATGCTGTAAATACCACGAAAGGTTGGAGCTCTTACAGATATGTCAGGCAGAGGTGACAAAGCCCTTCTTGAGTCAATAAATGGAAAAAATCCTCTGCTCAGTCCTCTTCTTAGGAGGATTCTCTGCCATACCTGTGTGCTGCTTCCAGGGGTCAGGCTGGCAGGAGCAATCCTTGTTCTCCTCAAGAATTCAGGTGATGCTAAACATGCATCAGGCAGGTGCCTTGTTTCAGGTCCCTAGAAGTGTGATCCAGGCTGCTCAACCTGTCAGAAACAGCAAAGAAAAACTGTTAAGACCCAGACCTCCATCCTGGCATCCTGAGGAAAAGGCTCTCATCCTGCTTTTACCCACTTCTTCCCACTCAGGTAAAGATCAACTCCTGCTTGCACACCTGAAGGAGGTGAGGGGAAGCAGCTGAAGATGCTTCAGATTCACCAAAGCCCCTAAAGGCTTTGGTAAAGTCCTGGAGGAAGGTAAAATCTCTGCCTTACTTCTCAGTCCATTTAGACTGAGAAGAAAAGGGCTTTTGGCAGAAGGCAGGATCAGGATCATTTCCAGGAGAATAAGAAAGGGGAAATGTTGTTGTTCCTCCTCTCAGGGAGAGTCAGCAGGGAAACAGAAGCAGACAGGGGGTGCTGGGACATCTCCTAGAAACAGTAAAATGAGAAGGGTTGGACCAGGGCATCCTGGAGTCCCTTCCAACCTCACATCCTGGGATTCTATGAACCTTCTACCTCCTGTAACACCCTGGGTTGAATGTTGTTTTTTCCACTGATTCTTCCTGAAGTCCCCACTAACTCCTGCTTTGGGTGGTAAAACACCACAGCTTGATGACAGATTCTGGCTGCAGAATGCAATGGTTTGCAAGCTCTTGGTGGCCAAGAATTCTCTTGCACTGGTGAGCTGTGAGCAGGAGTGGGAAGATGTCCCTTCCAACCTCACATCCTGGGATTCTGTGTCTCTGGTGGACTCACAGACTTTCAGCAGAGCTTCCTCCTCCTCTGGGTGCTCATTTTCCAGCCTCTTTCTGCTCTGCACCACCTGGCATTTCAAATACAGACACAGGGACCCCATGCTGGGGAAGGGCAAGAATTTAAGAGGTGCAAGGGCTTGCAAATAGAAACGGCAGACATGGTTACTGTGGTTCCTTTGCACCTGACTGCAGCAAAAGCAGCAGAATGTGCAAAACCTGAAAAAGGACAATAAACCTCTGGATTTTTTCCGTGGTAGATGCAGAGGGACAGCAGCATCCAAGGACCCAACACTCCTTTAGCTCAGAATTTTTGAAGAAGAGTAGAGCCAGAAGACTATGGGTCATCTGGGTTTAATACATTTTTCATGTGAAAATAAAAAATAAACAGAAGCTTAACATGGAATTTCTCCTGGTTAGCTGCCTTGGTCTTAACATTTTCTCCAATCATTGCTGGCTGCTTTTGGAGACAAGACCTTGGATTAGATAAGGATTAGACCCCGTCCAGGATGCTCTCAGGTACCCCTTCCACAACACTGCCCAAAGAGCCACACGTGGGGCTTTAGATTGTTGTTCCTGAGTTTGGTTTCATTTAAGGGGTCCAACAGACTCTGCTGGAATTAAGGGGGACAGGGGTTATGCTGGTTTTGATGTTTTTTTTTTTTAAATCCAAGCTTGATCATGGCTTCCTTCTACCTTCTCCTACTTCAACATTTCTTTCCTTTGGGGTGCCAAAGTATTTCTTTTGCCAATTTTTTTGCCATTCTTTGGCCAATTACTTTTTCTTTCATCCCTATACACTTATATACCTATATCCCTATATATTTTATCCACATACTTGTTGTATAAAGACACTTCACCAAGCATGAGGAACCAGAGCTTGCACTCTCCACTGACACAGAGATTGGGAGGAACACAGAGTGTTCCCATTTAGCATTTTATACATCACAAACAACACCAGAACAGATGTAAAACAAGCCAGCTCCTCCTTACATTCTCCACTTTTTGGAGACAATTTTGGGAGCATTAAATACAACTGGAAGGGAGCTGTGGAGCTGGCATGAGCTTGACAGATGCTGAGATGAGCTGCACCAGAAAGGAACAGCTCAGCCTGAAACTCTGCACATTAAAAAAAGGCATCTGCTTATTGTTTGGGAAGTGGATTTATTTCCACAGACAGCTTGCTGACACCCAGGAAGGCTGGGGAGGCTGGAGGAAACTGGCATTTTTTGACTCTCAGCAGGCATTCAGCATCCAGCAAATCAAGGTCAGCCTCCACAGGGTTCCCCCCCTCCAACTTCTGGGGCCCCTGAGCCTTTGAGGGAGACATGAGAAGAGTCCTGCAAAAAAAGCAAGTCAAGCACAGCTTCTGCTGCATTAAAAAAAAAAATAATAAATCTTTAACAAGCAAGAAAAATTAATTAAGTGGGGAAAATCCCACAGGTTGGAAGAGCAGCTAAGGTATTATCTTGCTCTCAGGTTGGTAATGAGGACTAAACAACCCCACACAGACATCAGCAGCTTTCTATGGGCTCATTGGCATTCCAGGGCAGATGCAAAGCTTGGCATTCCCAGGAGCAGCAGCTGCAGCTCCAGTTACAGAGCAGATCCTGGGCAAACCACAGCTTGCCCTGATGCAAACAGCATCCCCATGATGCTTGGGAATGAAAGGTATATTCCCATCAAGCAGGGGGGTTGGACTCAGTGATCTTTTGGGGTCCTTCCCAACCCCTAACATTCTATGATCTGGCAGAGCAACTTTTTCCCACAGAAATCATTCTCAGAGAAACTAGGTCACAACATTAATGCCCCAGGGTTGATCTGAGACACCTCCAAAACCTGTGTTTAGATGTTTAAGTGCTTGTCTGAGAGAAAAAAAAAAGAGATTTCTTCAGTATGAACAGCCAGCACGTGTTCAGATGCCCACCCAAAGCCATGATACAACACTGGTCACATCACCTTCTCCACAAACACTTCTGACTGCTTGACTGTTAACACCACCACCATTCCCTTCTAAGAAAGTTATGCAGATTATCTCCCTAAGTTGGAAAAAAAAAATTGATTTGGGGTCAGGGATGAGAGTGGCAAAGAGTGACCCTGCCATGGTAACCACTGCACCAGGGGATGATGACAAAGATGTCCTGGAACCTCACACTGGGCTGTGCCAAGCTAATGAAAGCTGTGCTTCAAAAATCCATTAACTTCCCTTGCGACTAAGGCTAAAGAATTTGCTCCCTCAACCCCCCAGAAAATAAAGAAAGACAGGGAAAAAAAGTAAACTACTTGCCACCTTTTGAAAAACATGTCTTTTGACACCTTCCTGCCTCTTTGTCACTATTTGTGGCACAAGAGTCTCATGAGAACCAAGCTTTTGGCTGTGCAGAGGATGAAAGAACCCCCAGTCCAGAGAGCTTGCTTTCCAAAGAGACAAAAAGCAGGAAAGAGGGAAATATCAGTATTCCCTTTGAAGCAGAAATCCAGAAGGATGCTCGTGGCAGAGATCAGCCAGGAGGCCAGGGGCAAAGCTGGGAAGCGAACATCTCCAGCCTCAAACCTATTGACTGCTCCTTCAGGATGGAGATGGTTGTTTTTCCCTTTCCCATTCTGCAGTTTCCTTGGAAGTTATTTCTTTTACAGCTTGCCAAAAATTCCCAACTACAGCCTCTTATTTCCGGGGGGGGAGGGGAGGGTGTTTAGGGATTCTGATGCAAATGAGCAAGAGGAATTCTCAGCTGGCACCCAAAAACTGCTCCAAAGAGGCTCCTTTCCTCCCTTTAAAAGAAACAGCAAGTGTGGGTATGTGTAATTTCATGCAGGTTTTTAATATATCCAACCATGGGGCCTTCAGCTGACAAACTCAGAATATACCAGAACAGGTACTTCTGAAACAGATGTTCCATCTATTACCTGTGTGTTATCAATCAACACAGATGATACCCCTACCAGATGAGACAGTAATCTTCCAATTAAAATGACGGCCACTTCTTCCAAAGGTTTCACTAATTACCCAGCCTTACCAAAGGCTAAAAGAGAGTTTTTTCACCATCTCATTCATCCAAATACCCTCCGAGCCCTAAAACTATTGGAAAAAGAAACCAAATGGCACCTCCCAAGCAGCAGGATTAAATTACCTACCCAGAGGAACAGGTTCCTACAGAAATATTCACATTATTAGTACCAATTTCCAATCATTTTACACCATCTTTTACTACTACTACTACTACTACTACTACTACTACTACTACTACTACTACTACTACTACTACTACTACTACTACTACTACATCATCATCATCATCATCTACAACTACTTCCTTAGTTTCTCTTGGGTTTGAAGCATCAGTAGTGCATAAACAACAACCCTTTTGTCTCTGTTTTTCAAGTTTTTCTTTCTTGTTTGATTTGGGAATGATGCTTTCGGTCAGCTTGAACAGTTAATTTAGGTTTTGTTGCTGCTCTCTCCCTTCCCTTGAATAAAAGGTTGGCTGATCCCCAGAATACTGATATTGGGGTTGCACTATAAACCCTGACAGTCTGCCTGGTTTGTATCCCATTTTTCCAAGGTTTTTTTCTACCTCTTTGCCCAGATTCACCTCAGCAGAAGCACAGACACCTTTGGGCAGAATTAACATCTGATTAAGGTGCTCATTTTTCTCCCAAACTCAGGAACAACTTATAACTTCAGTAAACTTGGCTGACAAATACTTGTCCATTAATTTTTAAGAATACTCTCATATTTTTAGCTTTTTGATCTGCTTGGTCTACTATCTGGCAGAAAGTTTGGTTTCACTGTTAATTTCTAGCTCTAAATTCAAATGGCCATTCAAATGGCCTGAAAAAACACCCAATGAAGGCACAGTTTTTAAACCTCAAAGTTAGGAAAGAAAAAGAAATTATCAGCTCCTGCTACCCTGCAGGAAATGCAACTACTCCAAAGACCAAGAAACATGGTTTGCTACCCTGACCTGAAGGCAAATGTGCTTCAAAAAAAGAAAAATCCCTTTAAAATGACAACTGAAATGTATTATATTGCAGTTTACCTACTGAGAGCAGTAGCTTTAAAACAGGCAGAATATATGTAACATATATCTGGTATTTTCTTACAGATTTGGGGTTTTTAGGTTTTAATCCCATGCAAAAGATTGCTACTGCTTTTCCTGTAGTTCCCAGAATTACAGAAAAATCTAAGGGTGGAAAGAAAAGAGCAGTCTGAGGCAGCACAGAGTATTTCCACATTAAGGATCTATGTTTGCTAATACCAATTTAAGCATCTGCTGGCAGTGGGGTAGTTTGGAAAGGGTTTTACTCCCACTTTGGGAATTCAGTGTCCTTGGTTTGTTCCATCAGAGTGCCCTGGGCACACTCCTGAATGCAGTGTGAGATCCAAAAATACCCTCATGCATTTCAGAATTTTATGGTTAATACACATCCTATGTGATTCTGGTCCTTCAAAAGATAGCTCAGTGAAAAAGGTAATAAAAAGTAGTGCATGTCATGGAGTTATCCTGTTCTTTAATTCTTTGGAATGCATCATTAGTTAGCATGGATGATATCTCTCCTTTATCTTCTCCAGATCCCTTTTCTTTAAACAAATTCTGCACTCCCCCCACTCCCCCAAAATGCCTCTTAAGACCTGGTTGTTTTTCTTGAAAGGCACAATAATTTTAAAGGACTTAGCAGGGGTATTTTGAAAGGAAAAAACACACAAAACCCAATAATCAAATGGTAAAGGCCAAGGAGAAAGCCACATGGCAAAGGATATGCAATGCTGGTCCCTTACCCTCTTGAAATGAAGAGTAAAAGCTTGCAAAATTCCAGTGCCTGAAACTCTGCCTAAATCCTCCTGACCCCCTAACACAGCTATCACACACTTTACATCTTGGTATTTCCATCCTGTTCCAAGCATCTACAACAGAGCTCAAAAGGTCTGGCCCTTCAGACAAATCAATCTTGTGATGAGCACATGAAATCTGATTGCTAAGTGAAAAAAAAAAAAGAGGAAGATGATTTTTCAAGACACAGAGGAAACCACCCTGTCCCTTCATATCCTTTTTTTAATATTTTTTTATTTTGTCTGGTCTCCTTGCCCACATCACCCTGACCTCTTTACTGCCTTTTTCACACAGTTTGAGGTAGCTCTCAGTGTTCATAGGTGCAAATAAAAAAAAAAAAAAACTACAATAAAGATTAGATTTTTGTAAATTACTGAACATAACCCCTGCCTGAGGCTACCATAACAGGGTATAGAGTGTGACCTCCCAAATTGGAGCAGCTCTAAAGATCCCAAGGGAGAAAACCTCACTAGAACTTGTAAGCCAGCCAAGACACAACAAGCCCAGTTGAACTGATCTGGTTGGAAATTAAGATTATTACTGTGCAGTCCCTGGTAGGAAACCATAAAAAAATGAAGACCTGAGCCTGATAAACACTGATAAAACCAGATAAAAACTAGATTTTCAAGTACCAAGAATCAGAGGCCAGCATGTAAATAGTATTAATCACATACATCTTAAAGGCCTGAAAAGGGATTTACTCTGTGCTACTCATGTCAAAAAGGCACTAACTGGAAGGTATGAAGAACCCAGAGTCAGCCACACAAAAAGCAGAAGGTAAGGAAGAACTCCAAGTTGGCACCAGGCAAAGGGATATATCAGTTCTTTGCATCTTCTCCCATAAAAATTGAAAACTATGATATTTTTAAGTGCTATTTTAAGTGATATTTTTCTTTTTACCTTCTCCTTGGACATAGCTGCAAAAAGAGCATTTACCTGCCCTGAACTGTTTGTGTTTCCTTCTGGATGGAGTTGGGTGTTTAAAGGCTCTCAGAAAGTAGCTCCCAGCTGTAAGAAGCTGGGAGAGCTCCTCCAAGGGGAATCCTTTGCTCCCTTTCACTCACCTGGGTGAAAGTTGCTGCTTAAAATCCAGGATTACTTAAGCCAGCTCCAATGCCTGGCAAGAAACAGCAGCCTGCAGGCAGCTTAAGCTAGGAGTAGGAATAAATGATTTTTACTCACTGAGAAATGTTTTTTCTGGCACATGGCAAGTCAGGCCAGGAAGTGGGAGAAAGGATGAAGCCTTATGAGGCTGGGAACCCTGGTTCTTTTCTACTGAGGGCACAACCAAGCAGTACTCATTGGTTTCAACCTCTGAGATGTTTTACAACACTTCATAGCTCTGCTCCATCCAAGCAAAAAGCACCAGGTCCCTCTTCTGAGTCCCAAGCAAGTCAGTCCTCCAGACACTGACGAAAGAGGATGGAGGGAGCCTATCCCCCCCCCAAATACCCATCCCACTGAGACTGCCAAAGCCTGAAAGATCCATGGTGTTCAGCCCACCCTGCCTCCTACCTACAGCATCCACCAGCTGCATTTAAGTGCAAGGCAGATAAGAAGATGGAGCACAGATCCTATGAGGAGAAGCTGAGGGAGCTGGGGGTGTTGAGGCTGGAGAAGAGGAGGCTCAGGGGAGACCTCATCACTCTCTCCAACTCCCTGAAAGGAGGTTGGAGCCAGGGGGGGGTTGGGCTCTTTTCCCAGGCAACTCTCAGCAAGACAAGAGGGCACAAGAGGTCTCAAGTTGTGCCAGGGGAGGTTTAGGTTGGACATTAGAAAGAATTTCTTTCTGGAGAGGGTGATCAGCCATTGGAATGGGCTGCCCAGGGAAGGGGTGGATTCTCCATCCCTGGAGATATTTCAAAAGAGCCTGGATGTGGCACTCAGTGCCATGGGCTGGGAACCACGGGGGGAGTGGATCAAGGGTTGGACTTGATGATCTCTGAGGTCCCTTCCAACCCAGCCAATTCTAGGATTCTATGATTCTATGAAGAAGGACAACTGATGTGCAGATGGTAGGGAAAAGTTCTTTACCATGAGGGTGGCAGAACAATGGACCAGGCTGCCCAGGGAGGTGGTTGAGGCTTTGTCCCTGGAGATACTCAAGGTGAGCAACCTGATCTAGAATCCCCAATTCTGCCCTGATCCGGTTGAGGACCTTTCCAACCCAAAGCTGCTGTGATGCTAAGATACAGGCACCAGCTGCCATCCCAAATAAAAGCACTCAGGGCAGTGTTACAGCACAAGCACCCAGATCAAGATGCCTCCTCCTTCCTTAGAAACAAGACAAGAGAAGGAAGCACTGGGCTCCCCATGAACTTTTCTCCCTCCATACCTCCTTTATACAGCTGCCACCCTCTCCTGCTCTTACCCAGGGCCAGGCGAGTCAGGGGTCTCCTTAAAGCATCCTGTCCTACAGCTTGCACTCAGCCAGCAGACTCCTGTACCAGGAATTAAGTGGCAGTGGAGAAGAAGGCCAAACAAAAGAATTGGTGTCACCTCCTCTCTGAGCTCTCCTCCACCAAACAGGCTGCCAAAAAGCAGGAGAAGAAAGCCCTGGCTGAACGCAGGTTGATATCTCTCCTTTATCTTCTCCAGATCCCTTTTCTTTAAACAAATTCTGCACTCCCCCCACTCCCCCAAAATGCCTCTTAAGACCTGGTTGTTTTTCTTGAAAGACACAATAATTTTAAAGGACTTAGCAGGGGTATTTTGAAAGGAAAAAACACACAAAACCCAATAAACAAATGGTAAAGGCCAAGGAGAAAGCCACAGCCAGTTATCACCGTGATGCAAAGCTGATGCTCACCAGGGCCCTTCTCCATCTCTTTCCAGGCTCTTTCCAGAGCACAGCAGCCAGAAAATCCAAGCCAGACAAGTAGTCCTTCAAGGCAGACACTAAACATTGATTTGTAATAAACAGTCCCCCCCACCTCTGAGCCCCAGGGACTAGCAAGAGTTGTGGGGAAACACAGCAAAGAGGATGCAGAGAGGTCATGCTCACAATGCCTTGCACTGAGGTTATTGGAATCTGCTGGGGAAAAAGAAAAAAAAAACAAAATAAATAGAAGTGCTTTCAAAATCGTCCATGTGCTAAGAAATTGAAATGAAATTTTGTAATTTTGGACACGTCAGCTTTTCAAGAGCAGTTTCCCCTTATCTCTGGCCAGCAAGAGAGCATTCCTCTGGCTGCTATTTTAGAAATGTATGAGAGAATTTCAAACGTGCTCTCTGCAATCCTTGGACTTGAAATGTCTCCAGACTTGCTATCCTTTTATCTTCTCTCTCCAGAGGAGGGAGGTTAGTTGGGGAGGCTAAAGGAGAAAGGGAACAAAGATGGGGACATGGGAGGGCAGCTGCCTAGCACTCATCTCATGGCTGTGACTCCTCCAGTCAGAGTCAAATTTTATTTATCTGCCAATTTTATACTCATGCTACTGCAATTTTTAAGCTTGGGGTTCTCTGAACACATAACAGGAAAAATCAGATGGAAAGACACACGTAAGGGAAGGGAGCAGCCAGCTCTGAGTTTCCACAAAATGCTTGTAACTGTTAACAATACAGATGTGGCTCCTTTTCATGTAATTGCTTAATTTCACATAAGGGAAAAGTAAGTATTATGAAGTTTTTAATACCGTAGAAAGAAGATGGGCAAACACAGTTAAAGTATTAAAAAAGCAGCTGAGTGCATAGCTTGAAGCTTTACAGCAAATTTGTTCATTTATAGTGAAGTCCACAGTGTATTAGTATTTCCATAAATACTCTTGTAAATAAGATTACCATCAGCAACTGAAACAATTCTTTTTTAACAAATGGAAAGAATGGCTGTGGAATGAAAATTCTGTAATGTAATGCAAATAATCCATGCAAGAAGCTAGAGCCTGTGAATTATACACAGTCAAGTAGCAGAAATACTACTGTGACCTACATGGCAAAATGGAAGCTAAACACTTGAATACCAGCCACCGAATACTAAAAAGGAATTACTTTTAAGCAACTAGGAAACCAAGAAACAATTTGTGAATATTTTCAAATAAGTCATGCAATTGAGATATCAATAAGCTCTGTGTAGAGTATTTGTTGATAGGAGAACTTTCATCAAAAAAATTGTCTTATAAAATAGCTACAAAATATTCACGCAGCTATCACCAGAACATTTATGATCATCATGAAGAGATGTAAGTAGTTATACCAAGGGCTGAATATTCTTCTATTATATTTTTCTGTAACTGATCAGGTGTACTAGGAAAATATTTTTAATTAGAATTCTGCTGATCCCCAAGGCATAAACTATTAGTGAGGGATGGAGGCAAGATGATGAGGAAAGAATATTGATAGCTAAATATTCTGCTTCACTCTCACCAAACCTCAGCAAAATCTGACATAAAAAAAAAAATCTGACATCAAATGTACTTAAATGTACCTATGGGGTTATTTAATCTCCCTTTGCAGATGGCCATGGCAGATAATAAGTTGCATTCTCTTGATTTCTTGATTTTCCTGACACCTTCCATGTGCTGCAGCACAACTCTCCTCAATCTTTCCAAAATTCAAAGCTCCTGATTTTGCTCTCCTAAGACCTGCAGGACAAGGATTCCAAGCTGGATGTGACACTTGGCCAAGGAAGATTTTTGACCTTTCTACATGGGTAGGTCAAGAGTTTTTTGAGGGGTTTTTTTGGGTACTCCAGGGAGCGACTGCAAGATGGCACCGAGAAGCCCGGATCCTCCAGGTTTCCAAACAAAACTCCTGTCTGGGAATTGAGAGAGAGAAAGTAATTGAAAAGGGCAGGAGAGTGGTCAGAAATATGCTGGGCATTAAGCAAGGAGCCAAACAATTTGGAAGTGGTTCCGACCCAGTTGTCTGGTTGTGATTAATCACATTTCTGCCAGCGCTCAGCCCTCCCCTGGCCACTTTCTTCTCCTCTTTGGGTCCCCAGTCAAAGGCAATCCTAGGACAACAAGCACCTCCTTCTGGGCTTTGTTTAAACAGAAGAAATCCCAGTGACACCCAAACTATTTTTCAACATTTTGTGATGTGTTTAGGGAGGAGAGATGCTGCCAGCCAGCTCTCAGCCAGCTGGCTATCAGGAACCAGCCACACTTCTTGGGCTGACTGACTTCAACTCTTTTCATTTCTTGCCCTGCTCTTTCTCAGGATAAAGTTGCAGTGGAAATGTCTCACCCCCCCCCCCCAGGCTGCTCCCCAGAGTTTGCCCAGGACACCCCAGAGCTCTCCCAGCTCAGGCAGGGGGGACCCTAAGGAACCTCCCAGCTTTGTCCATCTTATACCCCTGAGGAGCTTTGCTGTCATCAGGATGATAAGCCAACACTTCACTTCTTTGGGGCCTCACTAAAAATGTCTCTTTAAAAAAAAACCACCAAAAAAACCCCTAAAAAAAATCCTTCTTGCTTTTCAAAAGGAACTGTAGCATCACCAGCAATTAAAACTCAGTTTTCAGAGAGTTTTACAGTGGTCACTCTGCCCTGGAGAGACTGACAACTTTATTACTTCTTCTCCCACTAACATACCCCCTAAACCTATCCCAGCTTCACAAACATGTGCTCCAACAGATGGGCTGAGTGATTACCATAACTTTACTAAACTGAGGGAAAAGTGTTCTCAACATGGATTTATTTCCTTCTGAAGGCTGATGCTTCTATTTCAGACATGAGATGCCACATTTGCATGTTTCAAAGCCTGCCTCCCCCAGCAATATCAATATGCCTAATAAAAGATCCAGCCTACTTTCCCTGACAACTTTGCCCAAGAAACTGCCACCTTGGGATGTATTTCAGTGTAGCTCTTCCCACTGCATCTCTCTTTCTCCTGGCCTCAGCCCAGATCTCGGTTGATAAAGGACAAAAAAAAAAAACAACAAACCAAACCCAAAAGCAGCAAATTTACCCTTGAAACACACTAAAACATTTGCCCACTCTAGCATTTGTATTTGCCACCAGGACAGGCAGGATTTTGTCATCTTTTTCCTGGACCAAGTGCTCAAGGAGGAAAAGATGCCAGCGGGAGCAGAGCTCGCCCTCAGGAGCTTCCTTTCAGGTCCTTTGTAGAATATTTAGAAAAGTATGGATGGAAGCAGCAGGTGGCAGCTGGTTAACATCCTCTAACACCACCAAGGAACCAATCTGACCACAAGTTGAAGAGAGGCTCATAATTAATTGAGGCTGCAGGAGGAATGCAGGCAGCCTGACTAATTACCTCAGATGCTCTGGCCAAGGCCCTTGCTGGGGCAACAGGTGCTGGGGGATCTCCAGTGTTCATAAGCAGGCAGGACCTCTGATTTGGGTCTCCACTAAAAATGCATTTTTTAAACACCTAACACAGCTTCCCCAGCCAGGGCCCTTGCTCTGTCTTGTCCAGCCACAGCCATTGCTTGCCTTGCCCTTGCTTTGCTTTTGCAGTCTGCTCCTGATAACCACAGGATTTGCCCTGTTGCTTGCTGCCCAGCAGAATTAAAAAACAAAAAACAAAAAACAAAAAACAAAAAAAAAAAAAAAAAAAAAAAAAAAAAAGAGGAATACTGAGATCAGTGTAAAAAAAAAGGAAAAAAAAAAAGAAAAGAAAAAGAAAAAGAAAAAGGAAAAAGAAAAAGAAAAAGAAAGAGAAAAGGAAAAAGAAAAAGAAAAGGAAAAAGAAAAAGAAAAAGAAAAAGAAAAAGAAAAAGAAAAAGAAAAAGCATCACTTCCACACAGCATCGGTCAAAATGCCTGCTACTTGTACCATAAATCAGCTTCTGATTTCTGCTTAACCTTGTGACCTTTTAAAGCCGTAAGTGGAAAGCTTTTTGGTTAGAAAAAAAGCAAAAGGAGAGATCAAGCTCAACATTTCACCTGGCAAATATGCAAGAGGCTTAAAACCTCCTAACCTCATTCCTCAGCTTAATCTGCAGTGCAAATGTGAAGATGCTAATGATTTGTTTTTTACCCCTCTTTATGAAGTCCCTCTTGGTCTCTTTAAGAGAGAAAAACGAAGAATAATAATACATGTATGTTCTCCATTCATTAACAACTCTCAGCTCTCATTTCTGACTTGGGATTAAAACATCAAACCCAAGGTCCCCAGCCCCCAGCACACTGGGTGATCAATGCTTCTTTACCACTTAGAGAAGATCTAAAGAGGTACCCAACACATTTATTATGTTACAGTCCCCAGCACAAATTCTTTTCAAAATGTAACAATCCCCTCCACGTGACACTTCACTCCCTGGTAGGTCCTTTTGCAGTCAGGTTAATAACCTTTATATTATGCAGGTAAAAGAAGATTAACAGTGAATATCTTGAATCCAAGTTTCTAGTACAGTACCTCCTCCTTTTGTTGGGTTCCAGAGCCTTGATAGCCTCTGTCTGGGACTTGACAAATAAATCCCATTTGGCACTGCTGGCAAATGCTTCTTGATTGAGTATTAGGGATCAAAGAGGGTCTTTTCTTTTCCTCACATTGGTACTCTCATGGTTTGGTCTCACTTCAATTTCTCTTCTTAGTCCAACAGAACAGCAGCAAGCGAGCGAGCGAGAATAATTAATTTCCCTTAAGCAATTCAGCTCTCAAAAAATGTGTTTCCAAGTCCTGTCTTTTACCCACATTGCCTTTAGAACAAAATACCATCTTTTAAGAACAAAACACCATCTTTTCAGAACAAAACACCATCTTTTCAAACTTCAGTAGGCACACCAACTCCTCTAAACTCATAAAAATCCTCAACACAGGAGCGAGCCCTAAATAAGACTCTGTACTCTTTACAAAAAGTGGGAGTTTTCTCTCTCCTGTGTTTCCTTCCTAAAAACAGCACCCAGAGGATCTGCAGCCTGTTCTGCCCAAGTCAGGAAATCCTCAGAGCAGCATCCTCCTCCCTGAACCAAAGCAAGAAAAATTTGCCTTTGGAATCACACCAAGGCACGGAGTAGAACACCCCCCCCCTTTGCTCCCCCAAGCTCAGGTCCCCAGCAAAACAGCCCCATCACCTCCTTGGTTTTTCTCCTCTGGGCTGTTTTCTGGAGGGGCAATAAGCAGGCAAGAGCCGGGGGGTTCCATCAGCATGGAACAGGGGAAAAGAAATGTGGGGAACCAGAAGGCAGCAGGTCCTGAAGTTGTGACATGCTTGAGAAAAGGATTTTACAGCCAGCAGCTATGTACCTGTGTCAAAAAATCACAGAAATTAAAGGAAAACTTGCTGCCAGAAACCCCCTGCCACCACAGGTCCTGTTACAAACCTCTGCATCCCTAAGGAAACAGGAGCCTGGTATTTCAGGGATTCATTTATGTTTCTGAAACAGCTGAGAATAAACAAAGCCCCAGATACCCACGAAACACAGAGATGCTCAATGACACAAATCCAGGTTTCCAGAATACCCACCAAGGACAAATCCTTGTTCTGAGCAGAGAATAAACTGCAAAAACAGCCAGGGAATAATTTCTGGTGGGTGCTGTCAAGAGTTTTGAGGTGTATTAGGCTCATTTTCCTCCACCTGCTCCTGGATTTCTACAGATAAACTTGCAAGGAAGCCTAAAATAAGATCTAGCTGAGAGATGGAAGTAGAACTTTTTTTTACCCTGGTCATTTCCACAGGTGACAGCCTGGAAATTCACTGCCATCTCTGAGATGGAGCAGGCAAGCCCTGTTGTCACAACAGCAGGACTCAGGTGGGCTGCAGGAAGGATGGAGAGGGACTGTGTGCAAGGGTTGGAGTGACAGGATGAGGGGCAAGGGGTTTAAACTAGAGAAAAGTAGATTTAGGTTGGATGTGAGGAGAAAATTCTTCACCATGAGGGTGGAGGATCAATGGCAGAGGTTGCCCAGGGAGGTGGCTGAGGCCTCAGCTGTGGAGATGTTCAAGGTGAGGCTTGAGGAGGCTCTGAGCATCCCGATCTGGGTGAGGGTGTCCCTGCTCACTGCCAGGGGGGTTGGACTGGATGAGCTTTAGAGGTCCCTTCAAACCCAAATGATTCTATGAATCTATTCTGGAGGTCCTTTCACCAAGTGTACACAGAGGTTTCCCCTTCCAGCTGAGGATAACAAAAAAGTCCTCCAGCTCCCTGAACTGTGCAAGTCAGGATGGCAAATGACAGAAATATGCATTAGAACACAAATTATGGAAAAATCACACATGTAGGCAAGGGAGGGGGGAAGGATCCAACTTCTCCCAGCTGTGGCAGACATCAGCTCTTGAGACTGCAAATCCTTGAAATCCCCTAGAGATACAAAGCCAGAGAGACTTTGCCTCCCCTCCCCCCCTCCTTTTAATTTTATTTATATTACTTTTTATTAAAATTTCTCAAAGCCTTAAGTGAGCAGAGGACACAGGACAGGGCTGGGTTTTCTCCTTGCTGGCTGCAGTTTCCCAGTACTGTGGCTCCATTTGCTCGGATGTGTCACTCCTGGTTTATGAGGGAAAAAAATCAGGTCCCCAAGGTGTAACTCAGGCACCACACTGGGAAGTGTTTTCCTGTAAAGTGGTGCAGTCATACTCTCAGGGAAAAAAAAAAAAATCAAAAAACTAGAGCCAAGAGGGGTTTTTTTACAAGCTTACAGTGTCTCGAGCAAGACACCCCAGCAGGGGTTGGGAAAGGAACAAAACACCACACATCCCCTTTGCCCTGGGCTGGATGTAGCAATCTCTGCTGACATCTGTTAACTTTCCCAGATTTTTCTGTTTTTAAAACAACAAAATTCAAGGATTTATAACAGATACAACCCAGTAAAGGAGCAAACCATCCTGACAAGAAAACCTCCTTTCCATGGCTATTAAACCAAAAAGCCTTTAAAATCTTTTCCAACAGCTGCAAGCATCCTTCTGAAAGTGACTGGATGCCTGCTGGCTAGCTGGAAGGAACAGAAGCCTCAAAGGATGCTGGCTCTGTCCTTGCAGAAAGAAAGATAGAGATTAGATTTGTCAAATGGGGATAAGAAGTTAACAGGGCCAATAAGCCTAGACATGCCAAGCAATTCAGCAAACAATTCTGGAAAGAACTATTAGATCCAGGCTAACTAAGTATGATAAATGAGGACTTTAACTCAATTATTTACAACGATTTTAGAGGTCTGGGAAGAGCTGAGCACTACAGCATTATAATCAATGAACGTGCATGAAACTGGGCAGGCTCCCTTTCTCACCCCAACTCCCAGAAAGCAGCTTAAGTCAAATAGATCTTGGGAAAAGGTCTCTGAAATCTTCTAAATTTAAAAAATTTGTACTGGCTCTAGCCTGGTCTTAGCAGCATGGAAAAAAAAAAAAAATCAAAAGCAGTTCCCCAAACTATTTTTTCTATTTCAGAAAATCAGCTTTCTTGGTCTTCTGGAAGTTATAAAACTAAGAAGACATATGCTTGATCTCTGCTCTTTCTGAAGAAGACATTTTGCCCTACAAATGACACCAACTGGAATAGCCAAAAGAAAATACTTGTCTTAGAGAAAAATGCTTCATTCCTTTTTCTCTAATCTACAAGCCAAAGACCCCGAGGTCATTTTCTACCCAAAGTGGTGCCTCCCAGCTTTCTGGGGCCCTGCACCATGGCTCCAGAAGAGTAAAAATGACACCAGAAAGAGCCTGAGGTTTGCAGCTCACCCAGGTTTAAGGTGAAGATCAAGGAGTTTGTGAAGCCAAGTCCATTTTCATCAAATTTATAAAACTCGAGATGGGAAAAATCTCCCAGTCTCTTAGCTACAGACCACCATGGGACATTTCACAACAGCAAAGACAACAACTCTAGGTTAGGGCAGAGAGTTTCTCACTCAACTTGGCTTTGATGTATGTGGCTTCAATAATAAACTCATTTGATGCTTGGGTTTTCATGCTGAGGCCTTCTCCAGAAGGAATAGTGGCTCCTTGTTCTGTTTTTTTCCAAAGCATCTTTCAATTATGTCATGAAACAGAGCAACCTGGCTTTTTTTGGGTGGTTTTTTCCATCAAATTTAATTTGTCATCCTGTCTTGTCAGAGCACCAGAATAATTCTTTCATATTTCAAAGAGTGCACATACATCCATATGTGTTCTACCAAGCAGTTTTGGACAGGGGAGTTTTTTTGGAAATTGCTTGGAGGAGTGTAAAAGAAAAGGATGCTATTTTATTATTAGGATTTGTAGAACATAAATACAACTCCCAGACATTTTTCTTTATTAAAAAAAAAAAATCTGTACACTACCAAAAGACTTGATGTTACTGCAAACTGACAGAGTCCACACCCAAGGATTATTTTGTAGATAAGAGTATGAAAATATTTTTTATTGCAAGCATTCACAGCTATGTTCTTGAATTACACCACGTCTAAAAGAGCTGAATGGGAACAGAACACCCCAGCACAGCCTCTGCTGAGCCAGCAAATCCAAACCCAAGATAAGTGAGTGAAAATTTTGCTTGGGGATTGTGGGCTCCCCACTACAGAACCCCAGTGCCTTGCATGGCTTTTCTCCTTGTTTTTATGAGCCAGGGGAAGTCCAGATGCTGCTCCAGAGAGATCTGGAGCTCAAATCCACACAATTCCACTCCTTATGGACTCAGCACCTTCTGTCCCTATGTCACCAGGGCAGTGCCTGCTGGCAGCCCTGCACAGCAGTCTTTGAGAAGCAGCTCTTTATTATTATTATTATGATGAGGATGATGATGATGATGCAGCTCTGCTTTTGCAAGTCTAAATGACATCCAGGCTAAGCCGCATGCAGCCATGGCATAAAAAGAAAATTCCTTCCATCCAGCTGGGACAGCCTTCTGGGAAGCACCAGCCTCAATTCCCCAAGCACAAGGGGTGGAGAGCTTAAAGAGTTTCGCAATCTGCATTTTTATTATTTTTTTTTTTCCTAAAGGGTTTGTTGCAGGATGTTTGGCTGGCAAGCAGGTGTGGGGAGGAGAATTTTGGATGGGTAACATCTGTTGGTTTATAAGTCTTTTTCAGGGTCAGAAATTCACCTGATGGAGCAGGAAAAGAAGGAAGCATTAAAAGCTAGAAGAAGGATTTAAGAATAAACTACTCAGATGCACAAGTAATTCATTATCTCCAGTAAGAGGGGTGAGGGTTTAAAAATGGTGTGGGAAAGAAACCCTAGGAAGTGCTGAGTCAGTAAGCAACCAGTTAAAACCTTCTGGATTTAGCTATGGAACACTGGCCTCCTGGAAATGGTGACTGGAGCAGAGCTGAGGACTCTCCAGCTGCTCCTTGCCACCCAAAGCTCAGGGGCACCCACTGCCACCAAAAAAGCCAGGGCAGGCACAGGAGAGACTTTCTGCTCCTTGGATGATTAAATACTCTCTGCCATGAGAAACTCCCCAAATTGGAGGCACTGGAAAAATTCAAGTCTTGGGAATGGGCTGCCCAGGGAGGGGGTGGATTCTCCATCCCTGGAGGCTTTTAAGAAGAGACTGAATGTGGCACTGAGTGCCATGGGCTGGGAATCATAGTGGTAGAGGATTAAGGGTTGGATTTGATAATCTCAGAGGTCCTTTCCAACCCAAAGGATTCTCTGGTTCTGAGGCACACAGCTACTCCTCTTCATTTTTTAATTCCCTCTCTTCTATGGACACTTGGTTGGAATCAGTGCAGCACCACCACTATTTCTGTAAACAAAGCTCTGCTGGGATGGGGTAACAAGAGGCTCAGAGCTGAGAAGCAGCTGGACTAACTTTGCCTGGCAAGGATCCAGAGCTGGCAGTACCCAGAGGGACAGCAAAACCCAAGTGTTATGCAAGCCTTTCCACGACACTCAGACCAAAGCAAATGACAAAGACCCCAGAATGGCATCAACTGAGAGATCCACACTGGGAAGCAGATCCTAGAATCATAATTTGGGTTGGAAGGGAACTCTAAAAATCATCTAGTCCATCCACCCCTGTAAGGGACATCCTCAGCTAGGTCAGGCTGAGATGTGAGAAGGGTTCTCCTGCTAAGGTCTTCCTTCTAGCTAAGCTAAATCTCCCTTCTTGTAGTTTAAAACCACTATACCTGGTCCTATTGGTATAGACCCTGCTAAAAAATCTGCCCCAATCTTTCTTAAAAGCCCCCTTTAAATATAGGAAGGCTGCAATGGGTTTCCCCTGTGGATGACAAAAACCCTGCCTGCCACATTTCTAGCCAGTGCTGCCTGGAAATAAAATACAACTAAGCTGTCAAAGTCAGTGGAAGGAGTTTAACTCAAACATTAAATAAAGCAGATCTTCACCTAAGTGTTGAATTTGTTCATACAGTGAGGAATCAAGAGAACAGTCTCCAAAGAAATTAAGCTGCTTCTCAAACTGCTTATTGTCAATTACAGCATTTAATGTCTTAGTCACCAAGAGCTAAAGTCCTGAATTCCCACAGAAGGTGTAAGAGTAGCAAACAGCTCTTCCTGCCCACAGGAAAAAAGGATTTTCAGGAGGAAGTCCCCAAAACCCAAACAGTGGTTCTGGGGCTGGGTGACCTTCTTCAATCTGCAACTTGCTCCCACATGCAGGAACCTGTGGTACCAGTGCTATCTTTCATCATGTACCCCTTGACTGGCCAGATTTTTTTCCAGAATCCCAAAATCACTGGTAGCAAAGGCAGGTGAAAGCCCAGCTTCTCCAGAAGGAGTGCAAGCCCCAAACTTTTTGGGTGTAAGGTGTGTTAGGACAAGCAGTGTTCCAGCTGCTGCTACTGACTTGCATACCTTCCTACTGATGCTCCTTCCTTGTTAAGATACCCAACTGATGATTAAAAATGCTCTCCAGAGAACACCAGTATTTAGCTGACAAAATTTATTTCCTAGCTTATAAAATATTGGCACCTGCTTTGCCCTGAGTAGAAGAAACAGGAGGGAACAATGGGAGCAAAAACTGCAGGGAAAAGAAAACCCCTCAACCTCTGAGGTACCTGATAAAACACACTAATTCCATGCTATCTGCTGGGCTCAGGAATTGCCAGATCCCCAGAAAAAGTAATGGTAAAGCAGGGCATGAGCAAACAAACCCCATACAAATGTAATTTTTGAAGGGTGAGAGGCTAGAGGGTAAATTGGGCACAGATTTTTTCCTTCCCTTTTAAATAACCCTCAGACCAAGTGTAGGAACTGAACATTCATTCTCCATCCTATCCATCGTGGAAAAAAATTCCAAGTAGCAGAGGAGCACACATCCACTCTTGTATTTCCACTTTTGCATCCTAATTAGGGCAAACCCAGCCAAGCCAAACAAACAAGAGCCCAGAAGAAACAAATCACAGTGGAAGGGCATTGAAGAAGACACTGGCAGGAAAGGAAAAGAAACTGCGCTTAGGAGGAGTCCTTGGAAACACAACCCCCTGAAAAACAGGCTGAGATCCTGAAAGCAGTGAAGAATGCCTTTGGTATATTCCTTTCTCAAAGGCTTAGAATCATTTTCTCTTCATTCCACAGGAAGATTTAGAGCTGGCTTTCACTCCCAGCAAAAAAACAGGGAGTCCTCCCCAAAGGGTGAAGATGGAAACTATGCAGACAAGGCTGCTGGTGGGATAACAGTGACTTTAACTCTCGTTTTCTGGCAACACATGGAAGTACTTGAAAATAATAAAGGTTGTCAAAATATTTCCCATAATAAACTCCTACACATAGCACATTTACAAGACCAGCACAGTTTCCTACCCAGCTGGTACACTAGCTGCTACCAAGAGATTCTCTGATGCCTAAGATGCCATCTCAGCTTGGGTGGGAGCTTAGTTTTTTTGTTGTTCTGTTGTTAACTTCTCCTAGCATCCACAGCCTCCTTACCAGTGGTGGCATTAGGGTAGCAGATTAATTCACACATAATTCTACTCATCCCAAAGGTATCAACATCTCCAAAACAACAGCAGGGCAAGACAGGAAAGCTCTGCAACAGGCAAACATCTCTGGGGAGGACACAAGTTATCCAGCTCTGGAGCCCCCAGCACAGGAAGGACATGGAGCTGGTGGATTGGGTCCAGAGAAGGCCATGGAAATGGTCACAGGGCTGGGAGACCTCTGCTCCAAAAGGGTGAGGGAGCTGGGGGTCTTCAGCCTGGAGAAGGCTCCAGGGAGACCTAAGAGTGACCTTCCAGTGTCTGAACGGGCTACAGGAAGGATGGAGAGGGACTGTGTGCAAGGGTTGGAGTGACAGGATGAGGGGCAAGGGGTTTAAATTAGAGAAAAGTAGATTTAGGTTGGATGTGAGGAGAAAATTCTTTACCATGAGGGTGGTGGAACAATGGCAGAGGTTGCTCAGGGAGGTGTTTGGAGTCTCACCCCTGGGGATGTTCAAGGTGAGGCTTGAGGAGGCTCTGAGCATCCCAATCTTGTTGTGGGTGTCCCTGCTGACTGCAGGGGGTTGGACTGGATGAGCTTCAGAGGTCCCTTCCAACCCAAATGATTCTATGATTCTAAGTCACAGCACCCCTGCTTTACTTCACACTGCCATGGGTACATATTTAGGACACAAATATTTAGGGGATTTCCACTTTTGCTAAAGATCAGTGGCAAGATAGACAAATTTAAGATGTCTTTTCACATTGGCATATGAAATCCCACCAGGCAAGCTCTATTTCCCATCCTTTGCTTGGGATCCAAGCCTTGGAACAGAGATTCTGAGGCTCTTTATTTCAAACCTTCCTTTAATGCCTCGGTATAGCTTTTTACCCTCCCCCCAATTACTTTTTTTTTAATTGGAGATGTAAAGAGAGAAGTAAACAAAAAAGCCCTCCAAACCCCACAACAGTGTGAGGCTTCCATGCTCTCTGCCATAAAAACATTGGCTAATTAAAACACAAAGCAGCCAGGGCTGCAGGATTAATGGACATGGGTTCCTCTTTTCAAGTCTCACCCGCTGACAGATCGCCTCATTCCTTCCTTGCTCTTGAACCTCTGAGGAGGAAAAAAAAAAACAACAACATTAAAAAAAAAATCCAGTTTGCTTATCTTACAGTGTGGGGTTGCCATGGAAACAGCATCCCCCTGCGAGATGCTCTGTCATAACATTTCAGCACTGTATGGAAGGCTTAAAGGCACAGCATCCTCTGCTTCCAGGGCTTTGGAGCCAGCCAGAGGCTTCAGAGATGAGCAGCTGCCAATCCCAGAGGGTCTCCATTTCAGAGGGAGACTTAGAGAAGTAACAGTAGAGATTTTCAGCTGCCCAGCTGAAAAAAAAAATAATAAAAAAAATCCCTTCTCACATTGGCAATTAATACTGATCAACAATTTTTTTTTTTTTTTTTTGCTGTAAGACATTTTCCTGTTTGGAGAAGCTGCCTGTCAAAAGCAAGAGTGCTGGCATAAAACATGACCCCATCATTCTAGCCTGGCTTAGAACAAAGCACCTCTTTAGTCAGGGTTTTATGGAAGATTAGTCTTTGAGCCCTCTTTTCTCAGTCCTTTCCTAAGAAAGGAGGGAAAAAGTAGCAAGCACAATAATGGCCCATAATGAGAACAGCCCTCCTAGAGCCTGGGCCTTAATTACAGGGATGGCTTCCAGGCTGTAATCACTAGGGGTCCAGATGGAAGTTCTCCAAGCTCTTTGAGGGACAGAATGTGTCAGTTATTAATTAAACATATGAGGCAATTAGCCTCAAAACTTCAGAGTAAATCAGTACAGCTGTGTTACTTTCGCTTTTTCCTTTGGTGAGGGCAAGGCAGCTACAGAGTCTGCTTCCCAGGGGGGGTCACAAGGACTGCAGCCAAAAAAAGCCTTCCCACAACAAGACCTTTGTTGTTGGGTGGGAAAAAACTATCTGCAGAAAAGCTTGTGTTCAGAAGTCAGCTACTTCATAGTCACATCCATCACAAGAGATGATGGATGCTGTATCCAGCAGCTCTTCCGGGCTCAAGCACCAAACAGCTGCCTGGGGTTGTTCTGGTAGAGCAGGAGGAGAAAAAACATTCCTGTGGTTAATATGGCCCATATCCATCTGCTCCCAACTCTAATTCATTGTTTTGGAGCTTGTCAAGACTTCTGGAGTGGATGTAGAGGAAAGCTGGGGTAGGGCTTTTTTATACAGGTGTGTGGAGAAAGGACAAGGGGAAATGGTTTCCAAGTGGGAGAGGGGAGATGGAGGTTAGAGATGAGGAAGAAATTCTTTGGGGTGAGGGTGGTGGAGTCCCCATCCCTGGAGGCACTGAAAAGGCATTTGGAGCTGGTCCTTAAGGACATGGGTTAGGAGTTGGCTGTGGTGTTGGTGCAAGGTTGGGCTGGATGAGCTTGGAGGTCTCTTCCAAGCTAAAGATTCTGTGCTGAGCCCCTGTGCCAGGTTTCCCAGGGAAGCTGTGGCTGCCCCA